>NC_045437.1:28369828-28492576 GCF_002776525.5 Piliocolobus tephrosceles
AAAAAAAAAAAAAAAAAAAAAAAAAAAAAAAGATATTGAACTATTTTATATTGAACTAATAAAAAGTCTAATATTAAGCTAAGCAATATGTCATTGTATACTTAGAGGAACTGAATGAATAGTTTAATTTAATACTGAATACTTTAAAACAAGAACACATGTATTACAATTTAAAATGATTATTTTGCTGGTTCAAATGAGCTAGTAAGTTTTATACCTATGTGAGTATATTGAATTCTCTAGAAAATGTTCAGCATAAGAGTTTTTCTTTCTATATCTGCATCATGTATAGGTATAATTTTTGGTATATATAATATGTAATTTTTGCATATATAATATGTAATTGATTATATAGTTATTTCACTAAGATATCACTATAAAATGACATTTCCTATTATATATGCAAATTAAATGGGTGCACCTTATCATATTCATCACAGAAATGAAGGAATTCGCTTAGTGGGCAAATATTTTATTTACTCTCCATGACATAGTATTAAGAGAGCAGCATACTGAAAATTTTATATTTCTTATTTTTGTAATATTAAGTAAATCACTGTAGCATTCCTGAAAAGTGCTTGGAAAATGTTAATTAATTAGATAATTTTGTGTTAATCTAAGATTTCAAAGGGGATAAATAATGAATTAAATTGTAATATAAATAATAATCCTATGTGGTATGTATCTGTATATGCATAAGGCAGATTTAATTTTGAGAAAAGTATGGAGCTTGTATATCTTGGGAATATTATACTAGTACACTCATTTACTTTATATGCACCAATTTGGTTCCTTTGCTTTAGTGTAATGTTACGCTTCAGGATAAATTAAATTTCTTTAGAAAAGCTAATAAATGAAAAACTTTGGTAACTACGGGTGCTCCTTAGACCTTCAGCAGCATCTACCTCCAAGATACATTTGTCATAAGTGATCTGAATACATTTTTTGATGTTTTACTGCTAACATATTTCAGTCTTCATCCTGCTCTCTTTCCCTTCCACCCCATGTCTGGGAAAGCTAAGAAAGCCTGGATGTTCCTTTCTTTGGCACTAGTGGGGGTTCAAACAGTGTAAGTGCCTGCCCATATGGGAATCCCCACTCTGGCCCTATCTTCTGTCCATGAGAGAAAACTCCAAACCAGTCCTCTTTCCCTGCTTTCTCAAGCCATTTCTGGAACTGCTTGTGAGCCACCGTGCTCTCTCCAGAAAGCCTCGTTTGTGAGTAATACACTTTTTCATACTCTGGATGTGTGTGTGTGGCATCATCCACTTCTACATCTAAACCAAATTTTTGAGTTGTGGTATATCCTATACATTAATAGTGATGGCAACAGTTGGCACAAAGATCTGGATAGCTAGTGATGACTACCGTCGCTGGTGAGCCTTCTTCCCTTGTTTGGCTTGCCAACTGGCTTGGCTGCCTGCTGGCGAGCCTGCAGTTGGAGCTATTTCTTGCCAGCAAGCTTGAATTTTGAACTGTGCTGCTACTTTGTGCTGTATTTGCTGAATTCTACTCAACCTCTGTTATAGATTTTAAACTCCAAAATCATAAATTTTGATAACTTCTATTTAGGAACAGAAGGATAGAATTGAATCTCTCCTTACAGTGCCCCTGGTCATGCGTATTAGCCTGGACCTATTTATGTATCTTCGATGAAATTTTTCATCTCAGTTCCAGCATAAGCCTTGTTTGACATTAGACTCGGGCGAATGACCCTTACCCTATGACCACTGCTTCTGTGTCTCAACCTGGTGCTGGCTCCATTTTATAGAGAGGTCAGGTGAAAGACTTACACTGTGTGTGATATATGATCCCATCAGACAGTTGGTTGTGTAGAGGGGAGGAAGAAGAGTCAGTATTTAGATTTCTGAGTTCCACTTTCTTAAAAGCAGAAGGATCACTAGAATTCTACAAAATACATTTTGTTATTTCTGCTGCTACCTATGTCTCTATCAGAAAAAGATCTTGCGTTTCAGAATGATAAGGAAAGCATACATGAACTAAGAGTTTAATTCAGCCATTTTTATTAGGGAGGTGTTTAACCCTGGTGATATTGATTCCAGCCTATTTGAAGGGAGAAATATAAATATGAGCTGGGTAACAGTAATTATAAAAAGCAAAGAAAATAATAAGAAAATTCTATCTAAATAGAAATCTAAGATTTGCTACAATAATGTATGTAGCTAACTGATAAAAAGGCAGAGATTGGCTTTTGTGCTTCTAAGACATAGGTTCTAATTTAACTAGCAGCTGCCGAAATGCACAACTGAAAAGCCATCATGGGCTTAATTAACATTGGGGCTCAATTTATGTCTTGGGATTCCACTAATTTTAAATAAAGTATCCCTCTAATCTTAGGGGGTTATGGAACATAAAATAGAGAACAAATAGATATTCCTCACCTTAACTCTTATATTGTCTTGCCTAAATCCTTCATGGCTATGATACCCATTGTCCTAAAATGTTCTTCAGTATGGCTAAAGACACTTTGATCAAATGAGTAATAAATTTAAATTAAATCAAGTCTTTGGCACTTGCAAATTGGCTTGAAAAAGTGAAACTCCATTGTTCTTCCACTACAGTTAAAGTAGTTAACATGGTGCAATGTAAAGTCAATCAAGGATTGAAATCAATCATAAAAGGCCTATTCAAAGAAAGGGTGATTATTTTCATTACTTCCACATGTATAGCCCAAGCCAGGCTCTTCTTAAACTTAGAAAGAGTGAATAGCCTTTACAGTTGATTACCACAAGCTTAACGCCACTTAATGCTGTGAACCAAATCCTCTCAGATGAAGAAGCAAAATATGCTTTTACCTGTGTACCCATGGGATATTTCAGCAGCTTTGGTGTTGTAAACAGTCTCTACTGCCAGGATCTTAAACATGCCCAACTTTCTCCAGGAGCACAAGTGTAATTTTACTGACAGCATCCTCCTCCAGAGGAGATTCGTTTGACATGCTCATTCAGTACACAAAGATACTCAAAAAGGAGTTAAAAAAATAAAATCAAATGAGGAATTGCCCTGCACATAGTACAAAACCCACTATCCTGTTTAAAGTTCTGAGAATTATTGACGGACACTCACTCCTTTCCTGACACTATCAAAAAAACACTATTGACCTTTTTATTACCCACAATGTTGAAACAAACCAAATATCTTTTAGGCATTTTTCGTACTCTGGAGGAGAAATATTTATCATTTACAAATTTTGCTTAAGATTATTTATGTTGTCATTCATCGTTACTTGCAAATCAGCCTACCTTGCATACAACCCCCTCCAACAAAGGTTGCTAAACATCTGTAAAAATCACAATAAAACAGCAATTCCCATTTGTGTGCCCAAAGACTCCTTCACTATAGCATCTTTATAAACCTTCCCTCATGGTTCCCAGAGGCTTTGTTCCATAAGTTTATCACAATATTTTGTGTATGACTTTCTTACACAGTAAATTGTTCTACCTGGTCTCACGGTATAGGTCATTAGAGAAGCAATTCCTGGTCACACACTATACTCTCTTGAAAACAGAGGCTCTTACAAACCCAAGATCCTTAACCCTTTATACCCAGCTACCTACTCTGCCTTAGGTGATGGAAGCAGCAATCCAAAAGCTTAGCACATCTGTTGAACTCCCTTGCTTTTGAAGCTCTCTTTGCTCAAAGACGGAGCAAAATGTGATCCTTCTTTCATATCTCACCTGCAATAGGACGTAGCCTCCACTTTCTTTGACAGATATTATGTTGCTGGAGAAAGTCACTCCTCAGTTCCCTTGGCTACCTAGGGAGCACCCTGGGATCAACTGAGTTAATTACAAATACAGTTACTGTAATTTTCAGATGGCATCTGGAGGACGCCAAATATTTGAGCTGTGTTGAGATGGCTGTTCTGAGGGCCTGCAAACAGTAGCAGCCCTGCAAAACTGTCTTTTGTGGGGGCGACTTTCATCTGTGGAGAAAATATGCGTGATGCAACCAGGCTTTCTCTGAAGGCCCTCCCTTGTCCAGATCTAGGAAAGATTAACTGAAGGTCTGATAGCTTTAAAGACCTAAAAGAAACATTTACCATGTTTTCTCCCTGAGGGTTACTACATGTGAGAGATTTCATCTGCTTTACAGGACCATATTTGCTAGACAGGCATCCTCTTTTTTTCCATCCCATAACCTGTTTTGCTGCCATAACGTGTATTGGTCTTGCTCCAAGGCCCCCATTTTTTTCTGTAACTCCTATGCACTTTAATAAATTTGTAAGCTTTTTCCTTTTTATCCGCCTTTTGTCAGGTGACTTTTGAAAAAACTTTCAGAAAGCAAATGGAAGCCTTGTCACCTACACATTGTCATCATCACATGTGATGGAGCTCATGGAGAATTGCTGGTTTCCATCCTTTAACCAGGACATCCTAATAAAGATGGGATCCGAGGTCAGCACAACTAAGGCGATTTTTGAGAGATGATCAAAAACTTAACAGGGGCATATTGATACAAGTATATAATATACCTATGTGTATATACGTCATTGCTAAGCAAAACCAAAATTATAACAAAACAGAAACATAACAACAAAAATCTCTATTACATGCAGCAACATGAATGACTCAAAAATATGCTGACCAATAGAAAATGCACAAAACAATATATACATGAAAGCTCATTTTTGTTTTTTAATGTGCAATAACAGCACTATTTTCTGTAGAAAATATCCTCATTTGTAGGAAATATTACTTAGAATGAAGTTTCATAACATGTGCAACATGCAGAAAGTATAAAATGGTTCAACCATGATATTAAATAAATGAATAAATAAATGATATGCTGATAGATATAGATGTATAGAGACAAATATAACACAATAATTAACAATTTTGTAAGTTATCTACTTTTTTAACTTTTCTGACTTTATTAATATTTAAAGTACAATTGGAAGGAGTATATGAGGAAAAGTAACCAATTTCAATTAATTTGTGAAAGTGAGAACTCAGATAATATAAAAACCAACAGATCTGAATAATTTTATATTAAACTATAAGTTGCATATTTATAATAAAAAGGCTTTCTTTTTTATACTTTTGGTTTTTTTGCTTACTCTTAAATTGTGTAAGTCTATTCAGATGAAGATTTTATTTTTATGTATGTATTTATTTATTTATTTATTTGAGATGGAATCTCACTCTGTCGCCCAGGCAGGAGTGCAATGGTGCGATCTCAGTGCACTGCAACTTCTGCCTCCTGGGTTCAAGCAATTCTTCTGCCTCAGACTCCTGAGTAGCTGGGATTACAGGCGTGTGCCACCACGCCAGTCTAATTTTTATATTTTTAGTAGAAATGGGGTTTCACCACATTGGTCAGGCTGGTCTCAAACTCCTGACATCAAATGATCCTCCTGCCTCAGCCTTCCAAAGTGCTGGGATTACAGGCATGAGCCACCGTGCCCTGCTTGCCCATACAGAGATTTTTATATATAATAGTCATATATATTCATTTAATTTCATGTCTTCTGTACCATATATTTAACTTCTTCTATTTTCTTCTATGTATAAAGTTATCATCTTCTGAGATTTCTTTACTCTGTTCAAAGAAATTCACTTCATTCCTGCTTTGACCACAAGATGTCTCCTGCAGCATTGACTTCAGTAAATGGTAATTTAAACTGCTAGTAACACCATATTTAATAACATTTTATTTTTAAAATTCTACGTATCTTAGTGATGATTCTCTACAGAACCTAGAGAGAATTCTTTCTGAAATAAATTGACTGGAGAAAACTTATCACTTTTTCACTTAACATAAAAAACTACATGACCTCACTCATATGGGGAATGTAAAAACTGCATCTCGTGGAAGTAGAGCATAGAATAATGGTTACTAGAGGATGGAGACGCAGAGAGGATGGACTGATAGTGAGACATTGGTCAGTGGATTCAAAGCCACAGTTAGACAGGAGAAATGAGTTCTGCTGGTCTATTGCATAATGAGATGACTAGTTACCAATAGTGTATTGTATATTTTTAAATAGTTAAAAGAGAGGTTTTCGACTGTTCTCATCACAAATAAATGATAAATGTGTTTAAGATGATAGATATGCTAATTACCCTATTTTGATCATTACACAATTTATATACATATGGCAACATCACATTGTACCCCATAAATATGCACAATTATTAAGTGTCAATTATATTTTTTTCTTTTTGAGATGGGGTCTCACTTTGTCGCCCAGGCTGGAGTGCAGTGGTGTGATCTCAGCTCACTGCAATCTCCACCTCCCTGGTTCAAACAACTCCCCTGCCTCAGCCTCCTGCCTCCTGAGTAGCTGGGATGACAGGCACCACGCCTGGCTACATTTTTATATTTTTAGTACAGACAGGGTTTCACCATGTTGCCCAGACTGCTCTCGAACTCCTCACCTCAGGCAATTAACCTGCTTCGGCCTCCCAAAGTGCTGGGATTACAGGCATGAGCCACCGTGCCCGGTCAATTATATTTTTTTAAAAATTCCAATGCTTATAAAATCGTAAAAACACCACACATTTAGGAATTAATATAATCACAGTTGTATATAATGTGCCTCCCCAAAACTTATACTGTTTAGAGAAATTTTAAAACACCTAAATAAATGGAAAGACAAAAAATATAAAAAAGAAAAAAAGATCCTACTGCTATACAAACAAGCAAACAAAACACACTTTCAAATTCCTTACGGCTTAGTATCCATGAATTCAAAATGAGAAGTTTTACTAGGTGTCAATTTCATGGCAAGCCCTGCGATGCCTATTAGAACCAGGAAAGTGTACTTTCAGGCAAGGCAGATATGTCTAAGTGACATATCTTTTTTCCAAGATGGAGTCTTGCCCTTTCGTCTAGGCTGCAGTGCAGTAACATGACCTCTGGTCACTGCAACCTCCACCTCCCAGGTTCAAGCAATTCTCCTGCCCCAGTGTCTTGAGTAGCTGGGACTACAGGCACTCACCACCACATCTGGCTGATTTTTTGAATTTTTAGTAGAGACAGGGTTTTACCATGTTGTCCAGGCTGGTCTTGAACTCCTGACATCGTGATCCACCCACATTCGCCTCCCAAAGTGCTGGGATTACAGGCATGAGCCACCACGCTTGGCCTTATGACACCATTTTATAACGTCTCTCTCTTCTTTGTTTTATGGTATTCCTTATACCTGAAAGATACAAAGATTTCTCAGAGGCATTCTCATCAGCTACTCATTTAATATGTTAACAAATTGTTTAGTGCAAAAAATAAAATTGGAGTCATAAGAAATCAAGATTGTATTCAAATAATACAGTAATTTTGAGGTATTTTCTCTCAAAGGCCAACCTTCTCTACTTATTTTGTGCTGCTGTTATAAGGACTTGGCCAAGACATTTCTCTTTTGCCAGCTTGATATCAGTTTAACTCTTCCTGTAGGAATCCCCACAGGGGGAGGCTGGTGTCTGGAAGGAGTAGTAATATACCACTTGCTTCTTTGTGTTTTCTTGCTTGATCATGTGGATATCACTTCAGCAATTTCTTCATCAGTGTATTTCAGTTAGACATCTTTCCACAGTATTATAAACAGTCCCGTTGAACTTCCCTAGAAGCATCCAAAATTATTTGGCAGGTGGCTCTATGCCAAGCTTTGAATTCTGGCCACCAGTGGGTCTAACTGGTTTGCATAGCACTGTAGAAGGACCATCATCACAAGCAGTCACGTAAGACCTTGAGGTAGAGTGGTTTTGGTGAAAGTGTGCATGAAAAGTGACTATTGCAGCTCACCAGATTCAACTGACCAAGAAGAAATGGGCAGTGCTCCTATTTTTACTTCTGGCTACCCCTTGCTTTATGTAGATCTGCCTATGCCCTATATTAGTCTACTCTGTTATGGATGCTTTGAAGTAAGAGCTGATCATAATGTCTAAAAATGATGTGATATCAGAAGTCTAGTGGAATAAGCTATAGCTCCTCCTGCAGCAGTTACTCCCAAGGCTTTAGTTAATACTCATCTTCTCTCTTAACCAAGCTTAGAATGTCAGCTGGTTGATTTGCTTGTCCAGTAGAGTGGTATAGACATAGATTCTCAAAACTTTTGTTCAACTACTTACCTTGTCTTGTCAGGCTATAGTCACAGCAGCTGTCAGGTGACTACTGTCACCAAATTTGGAAGTATCCAGAAGCAGCTCATTGAATTATTCAAATTCCATACTTACTCTTTCCTTTTCTCATCATGCTGCAGCATTCCTAGTACTTCACAACATTCTAGAAAATTTGCCCACTAGTAGAATAATGTCTTTCTTTGCCTGATGATCTAGCATCAGCATTTAAAGTCTGAAGTGACATGATAGCATCCACAGCATTAGTTCATGGAAGGGATTCCTTCCCTCACCCTATTGGTGTAATTAGCTATAAACTCTCATAGACTAAAAAGACTGAGGAGCACAAATTTTGCAATTGATAATTGAAAGCGATGGTAATAAAAAGTAATTCTGCTATCACACAATGTTTCCTAGATGCAAGTCTTCTACCCGTTGAATCTCAGCAAGATATAACGAACATTGGTTCCATATGTGTACCATATCATGTCCAATAAAATACTCCAGTAACATATTTCAGCACCTACTTGGTGATTTCATGGAAATTTTAAGAGAACACTGCAATGCTCTACTGGCCACTCTCATCAGCATCAGTTTGTCAGTGCCTTCTCTCTGGATCTCAGCTCTTCTGGGTCTTTCATCTAATTTATGCAACCTAATAATCCTAACTTCATCAATTGCTCATCCCAACATAACAGAGTAACTGTAACTCTCTAATATCTTGGTGTCTATCTCATTTATTTTGTTCTCTGCAGTCTCCATTACCAGTTCAAATAACTCTTTATGCCATCTTACCTGTGTTAGAATAACTAGTATACTTTCTATATTCTTGATTAGCACCAGAGAACCAGAGAAACTTCAAGCCACACACGGCCTTTTACTTAATGTGGTATAACATTCTGAAGGTAGAGAATGGGGAGGGGAATTGTAAAGAAGAAATTAGTGTCAAACCCATTACAGAGATGCTGTGGCTATGGGTAAAATTGAAGTTCAAGTAACCAAATGTTTTTTAAGTCATAAGAAAGTGGTACCTTGTGGAATGTTGTCATTAGAAGATAAGCCATAGCAGCAGGAATAGGGAGAAACACCAAAGAGAAACTCTTGAAAATGCCATCACTTTCTGTATAAATGAAGGGCAAAAAATAGAAACCGCTTTGGTACTTAACACTATTAAAAGATTTCTAAGCTAGATGATATGGTCCAGAATATAATATTATTATATAGAAATTCAAGCAATGTCTTTACCAGAATTTGCACAAACCATGTGCAATTGTAATTAGAAAACAGAGTGGTCCCATTAGTGGGAGTTGGCACTACAATTTAGTGACCAAAAACCAGCAGTACCATACCTCCTGGCATGGGCCTTTACAGGACAATGCAAGACTCCCTCCCCCAGTACCAGTAACATTCTCATTGAGAAACATAATCTCAGATGCTAGTTCTAAACTCTTTTCTAATGATATATTTTCTAAAATCACTTCCTTACATTTTACCTTATACACCATCTGGCTCAAGTAATACTTTAGTAAAGAAAACATTTAACTAATGAATCTAAAAACGTTAACTGAATAAATCTTAAGCACAAGATTCTTGAGTTTTGTAACATACAACCTTCGAAATTATATAAGTGCTTTCTATTAATCTTAGTCAATTTGGAAAGGCACAGATATTCTCAAGATTTCAAAGCTGTTTATGTCAAAACAGTGATAAATGTTTGCAGATTTTTCTCAGTAGCATCAAACAGTGTTGCAAATTTTTTGCTTTTAAAATGTTGTAAGACTTTGACTTCATTTCTTCACAAATTTCCCGCTCATAATTCTTTTCTTTGTAAATATTTATATGAAGTAGTCAGGATATAAACCTTGAAAGCTGAAAAAAATGTAGATTATCTGTAGAAGGAAAAGAAGTTTTGCTGGAATCACTGCTGCTGGCTGGCAATGTGAGAATGAAAATATTCAACTGTTTATATCTGGGGCAGCTGTA
The DNA here is from genome assembly GCF_002776525.5 of Piliocolobus tephrosceles. Taxonomy (NCBI): domain Eukaryota; kingdom Metazoa; phylum Chordata; class Mammalia; order Primates; family Cercopithecidae; genus Piliocolobus; species Piliocolobus tephrosceles. The sequence continues at coordinate 28,379,890 of NC_045437.1, forward strand.
AATGTGAGAACTTTGCAAATAAATTTGAACTAAGTAAATAGCATATAAAGAGAAAATTCAGAAAAAATAATATCTAATTGTAAAGTATGTTTTTGTATAAACCGCAGCCTAGAATGTATTAAAAATTTCTCATCCCAAATTTTGTCTGGGATAATGAGTTTTTCTGATATACTTTATAACATTCTCAGGAGAGCAATAATATTGCTATTAAAATGATCTAGGGATTTTCCTGATAAAGAGATTAAGAATTCATTTTAAAAAATAGAAATAACCATTCAATGGAAATGTCATTCTTATAATCTTTAAATAGCTATTTCTTTAATCTATCACGTTGTTGTTGTTTGTTTGCATGTTGTTTTTGTACATAAATGCCTCTATGAAGAGTGGAAAATAAAATGACTTTTTAAGGTCTTTCTTCCCTCTTTCCTTTGGCAATTTGCAATAAAACTTTGATGTATCTTACAATGAAGTTGTCTGAAAAGTTGCTAGAACAATGCAGGTGGTTTACTGAGTTCATTACTGAATGAAAACTATTACAATTTCAGGAACAGAAACTGATTATTGGTTGTGTTCATTGCAGATTATAATTTGTAATTATTAATAAAAACTGATCATTAGGTTCTTAATAATGTAAAAGTTATAATCTGATTAATATCCATGAATACAATTTTGAGCACAATTTTTCATTAGTTGAAATACTATTTCATTAGTTGTATTTCATTAGTTGTTCATTAGAAGTATTTCATTAGTTGAAATACTAATACATTTCAAGAATTGAACATAGCTGACTTCTAAGAAGCCCCATTAAAAATGTCCTTCCAGGCTGCTTTACAATGAGAAAGAGCTCTCCACTCTCGAGTTATGGGGATGGCTGAACCCATGACACCTGACCCTGGGCAGATGAAATCAGCAGCAGTTTATCAGACACATATACTAACAGACCAGGGGAGGACAACGTAGCATGCTATTCAAGGCCACACAGGGATTGTATTTGGGAACAGATTGAAGAAGCAGGAACTGTGGGAGGCAGGTTTTGTAGTAGCAAAAGTGTGGAGTAAACTCTGTCCCCAAAGAAGGGTGTGATTGGCTTTTTTGAGTAATTTCACTGAATGGCAAGGAAATGAAACCTGCTTCTAAGGGGTAAGCAGGAGTTGTATCTACTCTGCATAAAAAGGAGGAGACTTTATTCGTGGGAGCAGTTGGGAAGGAGAACTTGTAGTATAACAATGTGATGACTCCCTGGGTTTTCCGAGATGTCAAGGCAACATACAGTACTGAACCTTAATTTTAAGACTTCTACCACATATTTCTTCTCTTGACTTTCACAATAATTTGAAGCTATTACCTTAAGAAATGGAGCAAAAATGTGTCGGTCATATAAAATATTTTATTTCTGTGGCTAATGTTTATCATAATCATTTGAATCTACGTTTAAGAATGAGTTTGCACTGTAAGGGAGTGAGGATTGAGAAATTCCTACAGGGCACAGTGTTCAATATTTAGATGATGGATACACTAGAAGGTCAACCTCACCATTATGCAACATACCCCTGTAACAAACTTGTACATATACCCCCCTGAATCTATAAAAAATATAATAAATACTAGCTAGAGAAAACTACAAAAAAGAAAGTAAACATTATCTCACTCATTTCAAAAGTCCTTTAAAAAAGAATGAATTCAGTCACTCATTCTTACATTTATAGAAAGATAAATCTGTATGAAATCTATCATAAATTTATAAATGCATGGAAAATAGAAAGTGTACAGGGCATGTTTATTAGTTCGTCTTCACATGGCTATAAAGGACTATCTGAGAGTGGATAATTTATAGAGAAAAGAGGTTTAATGGAATCACAATTCCACAGACTGTACAGGAAGCATGGCTGAGAGGCCTCAGGAAACTTACAATCATGGTGGAAAGCAAAGGGGATACAAGCACATCTTTATACTGCAGGAGGAAAGAGAGAGAGAGAGAGTAAAGGGGGAGGTGCTACACACTTTTAAACCATCAGATCTCATGAGAACTCACTCACTATTATGAGAACAGCAAGGGGAAAATCCACCTCGATGATTCAATCACTTCCCACTAGGTCTCTCCCCCAACATTAGGAATTACAATTCAACATGAGATTTGGGTGGGGACAAAAACCAAGCCACATCATTCCACTCCTAGACCCTAACAAATCTCATGTTCTTCTCACATTTCAAAACATTATCATGCCTTCCCAACAGTCCCCGAAGTCTTAACTCATTCCAGCATTAATTCAAAATTCCACAGTCCCAAGTCTCATGTGAGAAAAGGCAAGTCCCTTCTGCCTATTAGCCTGTAAAAGAAAAATAATAATAATAAAAGTTAGTTATCTCCAAAACACAGTGGGGGTACAGGCCTTGGGTAAATGGTCCTGTTCCAAGTGGGAGAAATTGATCCAAACAAAGGGGTTACAGGCCCCATGCAAGCTCAAAACCCAGCAGGGGAGTCATTAAATCTTAAAGCTTCAAAACTCCTTTGACTCCATGTCTTACATCCAGGACATAGAAAATGCAAGAGGTAGGCTCCTAAGACCTTGGTCAACTCCATTCCTGTGGAGGGCACAGCACCTGCAGCTGCATTCATGGGCTGGTGTTGAGTGCCTATGACTTTTCCAGGCTCAGAGTGCAAGCTGTCAGTGGATTTACCATTCTGGAATCTGGAGGATGGCGGACCTCTTCTCACAACTCCACTAGACAGTGATGCAGTGAGGACTGTTTGTGAGGTCTCCAATCCCACATTGTCCCTCCACACTGCCCTAGTAGAGTTTTTCCATGAGGGATCTACACCTGCAGCAGACTTCTGCCTGGACATCCAGGTGTTTTCATACATGCTCTGAAATCTAGGCAGAGGATCCCAAACCTCAATTCTTGCTTTCTGTGCACCTGCAGGCCCAACAACATGTAGAAGCTCCAAAAGCTTCAGGCTTGCCCCACCTGAAGCAATGGCCCAAGCTGTACCTTGGCCCTTTTTAGTGACAAATGGAGGTAGAGTGGCTAGGATGCAGGGTGCCATGGCCTGAGGCTGCACAGAGCATCAGAGCCCTGGGTCTGGCTCATAAAGTCATTATTTTCCTCCTAGGCCTCTAAGGTTGTGATAGAAGGGGCTGCCATGAAGCTATCAGAAATGTCCTGAAGTCATTTTCCCCATTGTCTTGGCTATTAACATTCAATTATTTTTTACTCATGCAAATTTCTGCAGCCTTGAATTCTTCCCCCAGAAAATTGGTTTTTCTTTTGTATTGCGTGGTTGGGCTGCAAATTTTCCACACTTTTACGCCCGGCATCACTTTTAAATATAAGTTCTAGTTTCAGATCTTCTCTCTGTTTATGCAAATGAGCATAGACTTTTAGAAGCAACCAGGCCATGTCTTGAACACTTTGCTTCGTAGAATTTTTTTTCTGCCAGATACTCTAAATCATCTCTCTCAAGTTCAAAGTTTTACAGATCTCCAAAGCATGGGCACAAGGCTGCCAATCTTTTTGCTAAAGCATAGGAAAAATGACCTTTACTCCAGTTCCCAGTAAGTTCATCTCCATCTGAGACCATCTCAGCCTGGACTTCACTGTCTATATTACTATCAGCATTTTGGTCACAACCTTTCAACAAGTCATTAGGCAGTTCCAAACTTTCCCTTATCTTTCTATCTTCTCCAGGGCCCTCCAAACTGTTCCAACCTCTGCCCGTTAACCAGTTCCAAAGCTACTCCCACATTTTCGGGTATATTTATAGCAAAGCTCCCCTTCTCTGGTACCAATTTTCTGTAATAGTTTGTTCTCTCACTGCTGTAAAGAATTACCTGAGACTGGGCAATTTATGAAAATAAAAGGTTTAATTGACTTACAGTTCTGTAGACTGTATAGGAGTCATTCCTGGGAGGTCTCAGAGAACTTACAATCATGGTAGAAGTTGAAGGGGAAGCAAGCATGTCTTCACATGGCAGCAGGAGACAGTGAGAGGGAAGGGGGAAGTGCTACACGCTTTTAAACCATCAGAACTTGTGACAACACTTTTGGGAGAACAGCAAGGGGAAACCCTCCCTTGTGATCTGATAACCTCCCACCAGCCCCCACAAAACACTGGGAATTACAATTCAACATGAGACAGGGACATGAAGACAAACCATATCAGTATGGAAATCATTTTTCAAAACATTATTATATGTCAGTTTCTTCATTTGTGTATATAAATGTTTATCTTGTCAGAGCACTGTGTTTTGCTCTAAAATTGCTACTGAAAGGGAAAAAAAAGACGCATCTAGTGGTATGTATTGACAACCAGGTTGTAAAACTATGGATTAACTAAAAAGTCCACAGTCCAAAGTCTCATCTGAGAAAAGGCAAGTCCCTTCTGCTTATGAGCCTGTAAAATAGAAGAAAAAAAAAACCAACTTAGTTACTTCCAAGATACAAAGGGGGTACAGGCATTGGGTAAATAGTCCTGTTAAAAATAGGTTAAATGTCAAGATATTGAGTTGCTTAGTCAAAACAGTTATATTAAACAAAGTGGTTTATTGTGGGCTCACATGATCTTTTTTCTTTGTTTTGTATATTAATTTCTTATTTAAAAATTATTAAAGATCCTCAGAGTACTTAAAATGAGCTACATAATTGAAATAATGCAAATGTATTAAAAACACCATCTTAGTTATTAAAAGGAGTTCAAGAAAGGGGTGAAAATGGAAATTTATGTTTTGAAAGATCATATTAAGTGTTATGATCATGATAAACAGAAGAAATGCCTAACTGGAACATTCAGTACAAGTAAGGGTTATGGATTATGAGAGGAAACAAAACCACCCTGATTCTTCTAACACAACAAAGAGAAAGAGCTAGGGTTGTGTGAATATATTCAAAGGAGCTGTCAATGCAGAGCTATAGAAAGAATAATTTGTGAAAATAGAAATAATGTTCTGCATAATCCAGGCCTTGCCTTCCATTTCAATCTCTTTTCCTACCAGCTTTCTTTTGATTATGTCTCTGACGTATTGTTTCTGCTTCTTGAACAAACCTAGTTTGCCCATGCTTCAGAGACTTTGAAACCTATTTTCCCTTTGCCTGAGAGGATCTTTATCTTTGCATGGTTGGCTATTTCAGTTCATGTCTCAGCTCAGATGTCTCTCTTTCCAGAAAGCTTTTTCATGTTGTCCCTCCTTTTCAGACTTCGTTACCTTCAAACTGCTTCATTTCATTATTTCTTTAAGATTGGTATCACTTTTCAAAATTATCTTTTCTATCTGATTTTATTTTCATTGTGTTTTTGTTTTCTACTAGACCAACAGTCACATCAGAACAAGAACCATGGTCTTAATGGGGATAATGCTATATCCCCAGGCATATAATAGTGTATGACAGAAAACCAGCAGTCCATAAATATGAATGGATAGATGAATGATACTTTAATAGAATGAGACAAGAAAATTCGGTGTGTGCCATATCACCAATATATGCCAGATTTCCCTTTGATGAATGACTTTGAATTTGAAGGATATTAGGATTTGTTGAAGAATTTGAAGAGAAGTAACATGATCTATGTGTGTTTTTAGAAAACCGAGGAAAATGTGTCCCAAAGGATGAGAGCAGGTAAAGAGTAAGATGGAATAAATAGAATAGAATTCTAAACTCAGTTGTATGCAAGATGTACGGAAGAAAAAAAACTATTCGCCAAACACCAAGGAAGTGAAAATCAACCAGACCTAATAAAAAATGAATATTGAAGATAAAGTATAGGGTGGAGAAAATGATATTAAGTATGCTACAAATTTCTGTGCTTATTATCTTACTTACAAAGCACCAGAAGATTTAATATTTTGCTTTGGTTTATATTTCGCTAGAAATGGTTAAGTACTTATTCAGCATAATAACATCTCTACCACATAGCAGCTCTGGGAGGATGAATACATATAAAGAGTTTAAAATACTTTTTAGGAGTTACATAATTGTGCACATTATAACAGTTTATATTTCCATCTTCACATTTCTGAAAACATTTGTGAAAGGCTGGTAATACTTTCTCCTAAACACATCTTTATCTGAACTACTTAAAATGCGTATAATTGCTACTTAGTATTAAAGATTAATAATTACTTTAAAACTGACATTTTAAATGAACTGTTTTTCTATAATTTGATTATCAAATTTTGTTTTATTAACTGCTACATGATTGTAGCAGTCATATGTGGGATTAAAACACATTTAGATTGTACTTTAGTATCACTTATAATTATCCAAACATTATTTTGGGCAAATAAGTTTTAGATGGTTTATTACTCAGATATTTCATTTATAAAAGGGCAAAAATTATTCTATAAGGATGTAACTCGGTCCAAGAGAGGCCCAGGTCACTTTCTCTTTTCAAACCTTCTTGAGTAATCAGTAACTTCAGCACAAGTCCCATGCCTCATGGGCCCCTGAGTTTCAGTGTCTTTCTGAAAATATTGAAGTTCCTCTCTAGCATTTGAGATTAGCCAATTCCAGCAAGGATATCTATGAGGGGCAGTGCAAGCCCAGACCTGGATCCATAATGGAGCTCTCTGACCCTGTGTCTCCATATATAGGATCCAAGAAATTTCCCAACACAGTCCCAGAATTATGTTTTTGGGGTTGTCCCAGTCAAAGTCCCAACACCAGACCCAGTTCCAGAAGGGAAACCTGGTAAAATGATTGTTGGCATTCCGTAGTCAGAATAGAATGTCTTTCATGAAGCTGCAGAAAGTTAGCTGCATATATAGTGCCAAAATGATGAATTTAGATGATTTTTACTCATGTCAGACACAGGAAAAGATCAGGATTCCGGCCTACTTAAAGGTAGCACATCTGACTTGTGGTCTCAAGTCATGTGTGTGGGTCCTTCCACTGGGTTTTCCTGGTCCATGTTCCCACTGAGGTGCTGCCTCTGGTCTATAGCTCCTGAAAGTGGCAGGAGCAGGGAAATACTTTATTTACCTTGTACACACTCCCTATCCACTATTGACGTCCAGTATGGTCATTCAATCCCCTCTAGTATCAGGAGGTCTTCTGTGGTTGGTCACATCAATCACATCTGAGATCTGACAATATCGAAGAACCACTCTGATTCGTGTCTTTTCTCCAATGAAGGCTGTCTTTATGAATGTGCAACCTGTGCAATATCTCAGAGCACTTCTTTGAGAGGGTCTCATTCTTTATTTAATTCTCTGCTATTGCTATCTTACAGTTTTGTGTAATTTTTTAACAATAGTCCTTCGTTTTTGTTTTTCACTGGATCCTGCTTGTTATACAGCCAATCCTTCCTCTGATTGAGAAGGCAATAACATGATCTCCCAAGCAGGTCTTAAGCTTTCCTGGACATGTGGCAAGCATTCTAGAACAAATTAGAATGTTCTTTTCACCTAGTCCATGCACTCCTAGTTTGGTCTGCATGCAGACAGAAACATGTGAAAGGCAATTATGTGGTCAATATTGAAAGAGATCACATTCTAGAATTGTAATGATCGTGGCCTAAGAGTTCTCCCAGTAAATGCATTTGGAATACATGTAGCTCTACATTTCTGTTATAAAATTTCAAATGCTAAATATAACAAGACCAGAAAGTGAATATGGTTCAAATATTTTATTTTCTTTCATACTCTTGGTAAGACTGGCATCTGTCATCATCATTAACTCATCTTTCAGAGAGTAATTGGAAGCCATTATTTAGTAGTGGGTTGGGAGATAATGTAGGGTCCTGAACAAAGATGCAACCAACATAAAATACAAAGCATTAAGAAAATTCAGAGACAATTAGTACTAAATAGTTTCAATAGGAAGAAATCTGTGGAGCCATATAGTTATGAGTCACATAGAATTGCTACATATTCCACTGGGATGAGAGAGAGAAATTTTTCCAGTAACAGTACATTTAACATTGAAAAACTTGATGAGATAGTGTCTAGATCTAAACAGAAAAATAGCATGCTCTGATACTACAAATAATCTTCTGAAATATATAACTAATTCTTCTCTTCCTAATTTTCTAAATCTTCATTGATAAATCACTATATCCCACATAGACCCACATACTGTGTCAGCATTTTTTTAATCAAATAGTTTGTATAGACAAGAGCTACTCAGAAATATATTATCTTTGTATACCACACACTCTAGTGGTAGTCCTGGACTCTGATATGTTAAATTTTAGAAATTTCAAAATTGAACTATAAAATTAAATATAAATTAAAGCTAAAAGGTAACCAATTATGTTGCATATAAACAAATACGAGTGCACACATAACCCCATCTAGCTATAAAACCAAAAGTTAATCTGTGTCCACTGTGAACAATTTAATAATCATTTTTTCCTATTTCACCACCCCACTCCTACCCTTAAAATTCATGTAACCATAAATCTCTCTGCTAATATGTATTTCTTAAGTCACAAAAATTCTAGGAATAATATAAATAAAAAGATTTAAAGATGTTCAGAACTGAAAACTAGGTTTTGTAATTTTTTTCTGTTCAACAAATGTGTCAAAAGGAATATTAAATTATATTCAAATTATCTGTATAGAAAATTGTATTTAATATAATTTTACATGAAATATAATCCAGGATCTATCAGTTTGAAATATATAGCAAAAACACAGAAAATAAAAAAAATAGTGTCATACCCAGTAATTAAAATAAATACAGTAATGCATCATTTAATGACAGGGATATGTTCTGAGGAAAGCATTCTTAAGTAATTTTGTCATTATTGGAACATCATAGAGGGTACTTACCCAAAACTAGATGCTGGAGCCTGCTACACACCTCAGCTGTATGATGTAGTTTATTGCACCTAGGCTATTCACCTGTACAATATGTTACTGTACTGAATGCTGTAGGCAATTGTAACACAATGATGAGTATTTGTATAAACACAGAAAAGTTACAAACAGTAAAAGTACAATTTAAAATATTTAACATGGTACATCTTTAGAGGGTACTTACCATCAATGGAGTTTATAGGACTGGAAATTGATCTGAATGAGTCAGTGAGTGAGTGGTGACTGAATGTAAAGGGCTAGAACATTACTGTGCGCTGCTGTAGACTTTATAACACTGGAAAATTAGGCATCCCTAAATTCATTTTAAATTCTTATTTCAAAATTTTACTTCTTCAATAAAAAATTAACCATAGCTTACTGTAAGTTTTTACTTTGTAAACTTTTAACTTTTTTAACTTCTTGACTTTTTGTGACAACACTTAGTTTAAAACACACATTGTACAGCTATACAAACATTTTCTTCCATTTATTCTTATTCCATAATATTTTTAATTTTTTATTTGTTTATGTTTTAAATTTCTTGTTAAAAACTGAGACATAAACACATACATTAGCCAAGGCCTACCTATATGTTTGGGATCATCAATAGAACTATCTTCCATCTCCATGTCTTGTCTCACTAGAGGGTTTTGAGAGGCAGTAACCCCCGAAGAGTTTTCATCCTTGATAACAATGCCTTCTCCTGGAATAACTCCTGAAGGACTTGCCTGAGGTTGTTTTACAGTTACCTTTTTTTTTTAAGTAGAACGAATACACTCTAAAATAATAAAAGAGTGGTAAAATGTATAAATTAGTAACATTGTTGTTTTATCATTATAAAGTATGTAATGTAAATAATTGTATATGCTATACTTGTATGCAACCGGCAGTGCAGTAGGTTTGTTTACACAAGAAACATGAGTACTGCATTGCACTACAACGTTATGACATCACTAGGCAATAGGAATTTTTCAGATCAATTATAAGCTCATGAGACTGCCGTCATATATGCGGCACATGACTGCATTGAAATTTGTGGCTAATCTTGTATTCTTAAGTTTGTATATTTTTAAGTGGGGTTCTAAAATTATACAAACTTCAAACCCTACAAAACCTAGATCATTCATGGCTGGTGGTATGTCAGTTGACCCCAAGATTCGAAGGGGCTCACCAACTTTTTACTTCTTTCTTCAAGGTGGGTAGTTTGAGGCGAACAATTTGTCTCTTACTTAAAAATGGATGCCCAGATTACTAGATTCCTAGAAAGCTTACCAGTTCCAGGTCTCAATTTCCATGAGGTACATCTATCTTTTGGCATGTATCTGAATTACTTAGTCATCTACAATGCTTACTACTCCAGGCCTACCATGGAATAATTATTGTTATTTTATCAATAAAATGAAATAGCATGATTTTCTTTGGGCTATTAAAATACATCATTTGGCATTATTTGTACTGTATCATTACCAAGAGCCTCACAATTGGCCTAGCCTTAGGGCAAGAAAACAAAGGTTATGCTGTTTCTGCCATAAGAAGGCAAACTACTTCTGAAAATATCCCATGTTACATGCAATGTATTTGAACCTGTGTTGAATTGTTCCAACAAGGATATGAAGCAACACCAGCAATTATCGATACCACCTGTTTAATTTTGTGATAAGTCATTTTCTCAAATAATTGGCACCTGTCAAACAGGAACATTAAACAGGGATGTTATAGGCATCAACATGAAATTCTTTCAAACTGTTGATGGCACAAATATTGGTAATTCTACCGGACAAGTAGTACCATATTTACTCTCAGTTCTGCCTACCATAATAATCTACACATTATAGTACCTATGCACAGATTCTAACTGTCATGAGGCATACCTATTCCACTGTATTTTAGACATGTGTGAAAAGAAAAAAAAAAAAAAAAAAAAAGAAAACAGGAGAGGTCCGCCGTTCCACTAGACTTATTGTCAGACAGACTTGAACCAAGATTCTCTCTACCACCCGAAGTTCAGAGTTCTTACTTTGTTCAGTGTTCTTCAAATTAACTACTACATAACCCTTTCTGAATTCTACCATATGAATTAATGAGGGCTTGGCCTTCAGTGTACAGACTATACCTTTATGAACTAAGCTGTAAACACTTCTGGCTAAAGCCATAATGGAGTTCAACTTGTTTTGGGCCTGTAAGCAATGACATGGGAAGTGGAGAGGAGGTCCTGGAGGATATCTAGTTTCAGATTTTGCTAATACAGTTTCTGAAAATATTGCATACAATATATAGAGGACTGATTCACTCAGATGTGATGGAGTGGGGCCTGCTTTTTCAGCCAAAGATGTTCTCAGAAATTTCAAGAGTCAGAATTCTCAGTGTCATTTACAGCTACCCAAATATCACTCTCCCATGATACAGTGTTTAAATCTCTTCTTAAAAGTATCTTCTTTAGGTTCTGAGGCACTCGAAATGTTTATTTTTTTCTGCTATAAAAGCTAGTATCAGCCGGGCTACTGACTCACGCCTGCAATCCCAGTAGTTTGGGAGGCCAAGGTGAGAGTTCAGGAGTTCCAGACCAGCCTGGCCTACGTGGTGAAACCACATCTCTACTAAAAATACAAAAATTAGCTGGGCGTTGTGGCGTGCCTGTAGTCTCAGCTACTCGGGATGCTAAGGCAGGAGAATCTCTCGAACCCATAAGGTGGAGGTTGCACTGAGCCGAGATCACACCACTGCACTCCAACCTAGGTGACAGAGCGAGACTGTCTCAAAAAAATAAATAAATAAAATAAAACAGCTGATATCTCGGTGGCATCTATTAAAAAATAATTTACACTTAAATTTTTAGGAATTTTGAGCTTCAGATTGAAAGATATTAAATGGGAAAAATCAATTTAATAAGTTTATAATATATATTTTTATAAAAACAGGGTTGTCAAAATGAGAATATAAGAGAATGTATCACATATAATAAAGTACAATAAGTCCTCACTTAACATCATGAATAGGCTCTTAAAACTGTAACTTTAAGTGAAATGACATGTAATGAAACCAATTTTCCAATAGGCTAATTAATATAAATAAGAGTTAAGTATTTATGGCAAATTTTTGGTCATAAAATATTAAGATCACCACATATCTAAGTAAATATCAAAATACATCTAATATTAAACACTAAAATAAATACAAGCTACACATACATTTAAGACACATGTTTTTTAAAAAAAGCTAATTGTTTACCCAATTATTCTAGCTCAGGGTCGTGGGTGTCCAAAGCCTCTCCTGGCAACTAGAGGCACAAGATGGGAATCAGCCCTAGACAGGATGCCATCCCATCACAGGTCTCACCCACACTTATTCAAATTGGGATGTTGCAGAAATGCCATTTAACCAAATATGCACATCTTTGGGATGTAAGAGGAAAAGGGAGCCCTTGGAGAAAATTAATGCGAACATAAGGAGAAGAGGCAAACTCCACACAGTCACTGGCCCTGGCTGGAAATAGACTTTTTTTCCCTCATAAACATTATAACAAAACAACATTAAACAAAAAGCCATTAATCTAGGATCTGCTGTACTGCTTTGTTAAGTTTTAATATCACACAAACACACACACACACGCACACACACACACACACACACACACAGAGCAGTAAATTTAGCTTTGCCCTAGATATTCATCAAAAGTCAATGATTTAGCTTTTTCTTTCAGCTGAGGATTTTGAAAATTGAGTAACTTCCTGTTACAATTTTAATGTTATTTCTAGTATCCTTGAATTTGTGCCATGATCAATGATCATTTGATTGTGTGGAACACCATCATTTCTAATGAACATAATTAGAGAAAATTCATTCGATTCAATTTAATAAGGTCTAAATATTCACTTTCATTGAATGTTTATTGTGAATATCCTATTTATATTTATTAATGTTTGTAAAAACTGATTTATATTTTGAAATTCTATGTATGAATTGCTTATAAATTGTAGGTATTATTGGAAGAATGCAATAATAAATCATGATATTTAATGCATCTAATTAGAAACTAATAATAAATAGTTTTATATAGGTAAATAATTAGGAAAATGTATTTCATGTTATGTAAACCAGAGGGTATGTTTGATAGATACAGTAAATAAGAATAACTGAAAGAATAACATTATATAATTTTAAGCCAAAACTAGTTATAAATATTTAAATAATATTGCAAAGCTAAATAAGATCAATTATATGGCATCATAACTTAGTCATACAGAATTACTTGGTATACTACTATTCACAAAGTTAACTAAAAGAGCCAAGATCCAAGATTATTTTAGCTATTTAATTGCATTTAGAACATGGGCTTTAGAGCAAATTGAAAACTTGTGAAGGAAAAATAACTCAAAATTAGATTAATTTCATAGAAAAATAATTAAAATTATATTATTGTTAAAAGAAAAACTTTAGGCAATTAAATTAAACAGAGTTTATTTGATCAAATAACAGTTTATGAATCAGTCAGCATTCAGAACCAGAAAACGTTGAGAAAGTTGCACCCAGTAGCATGAGCAGCAAATGCAGAAGCAGAGAAATCACATGATTAGACACAGTGAGATCTTTGCACAATGTGATGAGGCATTTACCTTACTTGGGCATGTTCTGATGGGAGGTTTCTAGTTGCATAATGCATTGGCTGGTTGATTGGTGGTGACTGACTGAGGCCCCCTTTTTATTTTCTTAGTTACAAGAAATGTTTTTTAAGTTAAGTCCCAGTTTTGCTAATACAAGAGTTTCTGCTACAGAGACAAGCAGAGAAAATCTCTGTATGTAATGGCCTCCTTCTTATTTACTTTAACACTACTTTGAAACTCACATGGAGGAAAACTTCCAAAGTCATGTTCAATCACATCCATGAAAAATCATCTTCCATCTAGCTGTATTAAAGGTTACAAAATATTTGAAGAAGAGAAATATAAGATATTGAGAGAAATATAAGACAGCTAATACACAATGAACCTTAAAAAAATTTACATGAGTTATGTTACAGGATAATTTATAAATTTTATTCTGTGGTAATTGACATTTAAAGAAATTATTGTCAAAATGACTACTTACTATATCAAAGAAAAGAAAGAAATTTGAAGGTACATCAAGAAATGCCCTGTATTTTTCCATTTGCCTATAACATGTTCATCAATACTACTCACAAACTCAAATACAATGGTTTATCTCAAACTTCTTTTCTTCAACTTATTGTAAATATTAGATATAATTTATTATTTCTCCTTGATATTTTTTTCTGTCTTGATTTTTGGAATCACACATACATACTACATTTTCTGTTTTCTTTACTGGTCTCTATTTCTGAGGGTCCTTTGTTTAACCTTAGCTTGTCTCTCACTAACACAACATATATAATTCATTGGAAAATTCTTAAACTTAAAAAAAAGTCTTTCAAACTTTATACCATCAGCTTGCCCCACACTAGTCAAATCTACCATTATCTTTTGTCTGTGCTGCAATGAACTACAATAAGTACCTCTTCAACTCTTGCCTCCCCCCACATTTCCCAACCAAAAACAAAACAATCGTTTACTCCTCTGTTAAATATTTCCGAATTTTTCACTATTCACAGTAGACAAATAAACAACAAACAATTCTGATCTTACTAGACCCCTTATGGCTTTAAGCTAAGTTCTGGTACCTGTCTCCACACCATGTCCCTAATCCTATTTCTACCATTCTCATTCACTTTAACTCAACTCTTAAATAGTCTCTCTCTTTTTTTTTTTCCACCATTGACTTCTATAACAGGCAAAGTGTCAGCACTGAGAACAAAAATTGGATTATGGTAGACTTCTGTCAAAACCCTGGTCTCAAAACTTTCTGTCAAAATCCTTTCTAGCCTCATAGAAAACATAGTTCCAACTAATTGTTCTCTCAGCTACAATGGGGTTTATTGCCTATTTCATTCAAGTTTCTATTCAACATAGAGATCATCCCTGGCAGCCCTACAGAAAATACTTCCAAATGCACCATCTTTTAACCTAACTTAACTCTAATGTATTGAATATTAATCTTGCTCCTCTGGAAAATAATCTCCATAAGAACATGGTCTTTGTTAAGTTCACTGTTTTATCCTACCTCTCACAACAGTCTGTGGCATAAAAATGGGTATTAAAGGGTTATATCAAGCAAGACATGCCAAAACATTGCTGTAACAACTTAATTTTTTCAAAAATCTGCATTAATTTGTTTTAAGCAGAAAGAACAAAGTAAAATACTTAATACAAAGTATTAATTTTTTCAAAAATCTGCATTAATTTGTTTTAAGCAAAAAGAACAAAGTAAAATACTTAATACAAAGTATTAAGTTCCCTGTTATGGAAGTCCAAATTGAGACAAATTTGGAGGAGGGAAACAAGATGGAGAACTATTTACATAGGCAGGTGAAAGTTGGTAAAGATTAAAATTAATATCCATGAAAAGAGAGACAGGCCGAAAAGAGAGGATATTGCTGTAGTCTGGAAAGTTGTGTCCTCCCAAAGTTTATATTTTAAAACCTAATCCTCAATGTGGTAGTATTAAGGAGTGGGGGCTTTGGGGAGGTGATTAGGTCATGAGGGCAGAGCTCCCATAAATGAGATTAGTTATTTTATAAAAGAAGCCCAGAGAGCTCATTCTTCCCTCTGCTGCACGTGGATGCCACAGAAGGTTCTGTCTGTGAGGAAGAGAACACTCACCAAACAGAAAATGTGTTGACTTGAACTAGTATGTCCTAGTCTCCAGAACTGTGAGAAATAATTTTGTTTCTCATAAGGTACCCAGTTTATGACATTTTTATTCAAGCAACCTGAACAGATTAAGACAAATGGTGATGATAAAATATAATGAACATACCTTGATAAACAAACAATTGGTTATAAACCCTCAAGGTGAAGAAAGTAATATAACACATTTCTGTTTTATGTAAATGTATTGATGATAGTATAAGAGAGGCATTGCAGGACATACAAGTTTTTTGAAATAGATAATAATATGAATATAAGTAATTGAAACATATTGAAAGGATATTTGAAAGTAAGGAAGTACAATCAGTAAATTAAGAATGACATTCAGTGAATTTTGTAGCAACGGACATTTACGTCATAGTCTATTTATCTTAAACTGGAAGATTTTTGAACTTGCCTTTAGTCTGAGGAAAATTTGTAAAAAGAAAAAGTGAAAGATGCAGAAAGAAGAAGGTTAGAGGAAAAACATGAAATAGAGGTTTGAACACAGATAATGGGATTGACCTCTAAAAAGAGAGGGATTCTCTTTCTCAGAGATATAAAACAATGATCTGAAGTTGGTTTCAGATAATGGAGATAAGATTAATATTATCAGGCCAGGATTTCCAGGGGTTTCCTTTAAGAAAACTTGAATTTTCTCTGAAAATACTGCTTCACAGGGTAAAGATACTTTTGAAAATTAGTCTTTTAAAAAACAGCAAGAATTAAAAATAATTTTAATTTCTTAGATACAGTATAAAACAGTGGTAAATGGGAATCTACATGGGATTCCAAAATCAAATATTTACCCTAAAATCTACATTTCATATAGACAAAAGGCAATGGAGAAAATTTTGCTTATTATCAGTTATTTTAAGTGTGTATATATGTAGATGAAAGCAGAAAAATAGCAACTCTAGCATCTGGAGTTATATTTTGCATCTTACATCTTCAAAAATTCTATAATTATTCTTACTCCATTAAAAGTATCTAATTAATTGTGTATCATGAGAATGTTGATACTGTAAAAAGCAATAAAATCTACGAAAAGCATTAATGTCAATGATCACTTTACCTACATTTCCCTGTAATAATAAATTGGTTTAATTACTGAATTAACACAAATAGTCTATACCTCAATTTTTAAAAGTCACTTTTACTTCAGAAGATAGATTGGTAACTAGTATTCCTGACACAGAAACAAGGCTTTTATTGACCATTCTTCTTTACAAATACTTTTGTTGCTGTATTTACTAAACAGATGGGTAAAATTATTTGCTTTTTAAAAACTACTCATCTTACCAATATTTTTTGTTTAGTTTTTCAAAGAAGGGTGTTAAGAATGTGCTTTTAACATCTTTGTTCAAAATCTTACTTTTAAAAAATGTTTGCTTTTGTGAATATTAAATATAATTTAGACTATATGGGAGGCTGTTCCTTTTTAAAAAATTAAAAAATATGAGGACATACTTTTAAGATGTGTGTCAACAACATCTAGAAGCTAACAAATAGACTCTCTACTGATGTTTAAACTAACTAAAAGTACTTTAGAAGTTTGTTTTCTCTCTGTCAGAAATATTAAGGTGTATCATTGTGTTCCCAACTTATCTTTACTATTTTCTCAGTGTAGCATAAGGAGATATAGAGTATCTTATAATTGAATATTCTCTTGATATAGCAAGCATATTATTTAACCAGGTTGTAGTATCATCCACTAACCAGTCAAAAATAACTTACATATACGGAGTATATTCAAGGACAAGATTATATTTTAAATCTTATTTGAACCATGAGAACACATGGACACAGGGAGGGAACATCACACACCAGGGCCTGTCAGGGCGTGGGGGGCTAGCAGAGGGAGAGCATTAAGACAAATACCCGGGGCATTCTGTCCTTAAAACCTAGATGATGGTTGATAGGTGCAACTAACTACCATGGCACATGTATACCTATGTAACAAACCTGCACGTTCTGCACATGTATTCCAGAACTTAAAGTACAATTTAAAAAAAAATCACAGAAATCTTTTGCTAAGAACCAACTATCTTTCTGCAAGTGTCCTTCTTCCTAATTTCCTTCTTAGACAGACAGAAGCAGAAATATTCCTGGGTGATAAAATCAAATAATTAAAGTATTCTCAATGAAAGGATATGTGCTTTATGTTTGTAGGAATTAAAATGAAATATCAGATAAGGCCTTTGATCTAAAGGAGATGAAAATCTAGGTGAAACAATCTGTTTTATTTTCACATCAAATAACAAGATGATTATTATAGTTGATTTACCCAAGTAGTTTCCACTAACAGAATGTAAGATAGTTGTTCTTGGCATTGAGGAACTTGGGATAGTTCCAGAAGCAGGCAGTAGATACACTCCAGGGAGGGAAACAAGCAAACAACACAGCCACTCTTTTACCAAATGCAATTTTTTTCTACTGTTATACAGAAGGTAATGGATTAATACAGGAATATCCGAGAGTGCCACAATTCCTTGTTACCTTTACCCTTGGTAAGCCAAAAATATTCTGTTCTCCCATGACACATGGCAGACACAATGCAGCTTCTGGTAGAGGGATTTTATCATGTCAGAGTGGCCTCTGACTGCACTCAAATGCTCAGAACAGGATTCCATAGGATCAACGTCCTCCCTGCTTGTAAGCCACAGCCTATTAATTGCATACAGTCAAAAAGCCTAAAATTGGATGATTCAGGAAACTGTTTTCATCCTAATAAGGTTGATGATGGAGGATGATAGGATGGCTGACACTGTACACGGATCTTTAGTTTAGTCAACTGGCTTATGTTATACTCCACATTTGAAGATATGTTCTGGTGATCAGACACAATTTTCCTCTGACAGCAACCTTTCCAGAGTCTGATTAGCTTGTATTACATGTATTAGTCCGCTAAGATTACCATAACAAAGTATCAGAGACTAGATGAGCTATTCAACAGAAATCTACTTTCTCACAGTTCTCGAGGCCTGAAGCTCAAGATCAAGGTATTGACAAGTCTGGTTTCTCCTGAGACCTGGTACACTGACTTGCAGATGGCTGCCTTCTTGCCGTGTTCTCACATGGCCTTTTCTGTGCATGCATCTACATCCCTGATATCTCTGCCTCTTCTTATAAGTACATCAGTCCTATTGGGTTAGGGCCCACCCTTATGACATTACTTAATGTGGATTACCACTTTAAAGGCCCTATCTCTAAATACAATTACAGGAGAGGGTTAGGACTTCAATATAAGATCCTTGAGGTGGACAAAATTTCTTCTACAATGGTATATTTACATAATTCATCACAAGAACCAGTAACTTCGAATTACCTTATTACCAAAAAAGCAACTCAAAGTCCAGCATATTTTCAGTTAAAAATTGCTGGTATTTTTTTCGGCTAAAATACAAACTTAAAATTTAAACAGTAGCAACAGAAAGTTCATTTATTTGCCTAAAATACAAAACAATTGCTCTCATTTCCCATTTTGCAGGTAAAGGTAATCACACATATGTCTTTGTTAGGTAGCCTCTATCTATAATACTAGGTTTCATATAACAGCATCTATTACTCTCAAATGAGCATATATTACTCTCAAATGAAGTGACATGGACAATTATTATTCCTGAACTCCAAAAAAATAGGCGAGATTTGTTTACTATTGTGGATTAGAATTTCTAGAGCTGGCTTTGCAGGCTGAATCACAAGCAGAAACCAAGTGTGAGTGATCTGTGATTCCTTCTGGTCTTTCAGTATTAGTGACATGGATGTTCTTAATGTCACATCTACGGATTGAGAGAAACTCTCTATGTACTTGTTTGTCTGGATACATTAAATATAGCGAACAAAGGAGATAAGCTGGAATAATCACATGAAGCTAAAGTCATTTTCAGCCTTCATAATTTTAAGAACAGAAAATGGCATACTGTGTCAGGATATATGGAAAACAACACACAAAAAAACACAAATGTTTGTTATGCCACCAAAACTTGAGAAAGGACAGAACACCTACATAAAGATAAGCCATGAATCATACAAGTTTTTACAAAAATATTATTAGGCAAATCAGAATATGTATGATTATGAGAGATAATAAATAGATAATAGTTCTATCCGGCTTTTTTCTATTGTATTCCTAGTCATGTAACATTTTCAACTTCAGTGAATACTTAGATAAATGACAGATCAAAGTAGTTTATTTAGCATATTTTATGATCAAAATATGATTAGTAAAATGTTAGTTTTTAAGGACAAATTTAAAATGTACCAATCTCATGATAAGTTGTAAAGCAATCATCCTGTGTAAATGTTTTTATTACAGAAAGACTTTGGGTATAATGCAAATATAATTTCATACAACATCATAGCACATTGCACACCACAGTACTACTCTTCCAGACTAGTTGGTATATACACTGTTTCTCTCATACCTCTGGTGTCACAAGTCATAAAAGCCATTCACTCTGTCACCAATACACAAATTTTTTCATAAGAATTTTAATATTGTTCATTTATACTTGTTGAACATACAAAATAATATAGCCAGAGGAATAACTTTGGTAGTATAATTCAAACTTCACTGCCTTAATTCTTCCTTGTTCTCCTCTCTTTGACAATGTAAATAATTTCCTTTGTTTACTTATATTGTTACATGGAAAGATTTAAGGTTTTCATTATTATAATTTATTTATTATAATTCATTAAAATACTCTCTCCCACATATGTGTATATCTATATATGTATATATATAGATATAGATATATAAACATATCCTCAAGCTCAGAGATGCTTTACTCAAACCAATTGCTTACTGCTATAATTTTTTTGGAATTTCTTATATACTGTTCTACCTCCTTTGTGATCTCTATTCTATAACATTAGATTGTCATACACAATAAGTTATAAGGCAAATTGAAATATTGCAACAGTCTAATTCAATGTGCAGCTGCACTTGAGTACATCTCTACTATCTTTTTTGAAAATTAAAATCTATTGGCTCTTTTGAAGATAGTTTCAGTTTTAGTAAGTAAAGACTGAAACTAATATTAAACTAAGAGTATCATTAACTGAACTTTCATGTAAAAATAAGATAATATTCAATTCATTACTTCTTAAATACATTTTTAGATAAGAAAAACACAAAGATTTTGGTTTGTCTTTTTCATAAATTATCTATCCTTTTAAAGGTTAAAAAAATAAAACTAATCCCATTGTTTTCTGTCATGGTGGTGCATATGATAATATCATGTATGGAAAATAATCTCTTGTAAAGCTATGCCTACCTCTCATGTACTATATATTAATGTAATTAACACCATATTTGAAATATTTTACAATTGTGATTTGAATTACTTCTGAATTCATTGAGTAATTAGATAGATGTTTTTATGTATTTTTTAAATCTGTCCAGTTAATCAGTTTTGTTTATAATGGTGCTCTTCTTTTTTTTTTTTTGAAATGGAGTCTCGGTCTGTCACTCAGGCTGGAGTGCAGTGGCGCGATCTCGGCTCACTGCAAGCTCCGCCTCCCGGGTTCACGCCATTCTCCTGCCTCAGCCTCCCAAGTAGCTGGGACTACAGGCGCCCGCCACCTTGCCCGGCTAGTTTTTTTTTTTTTTTTATTTTTTAGTAGAGACGGGGTTTCACCGTGTTAGCCAGGATGGTCTCGGTCTCCGGACCTCGTGATCCGTCCTTCTCGGCCTCCCAAAGTGCTGGGATTACAGGCTTGAGCCACCGCCCCCGGCCTATAATGGTGTTCTTTGTTTCATTGTATTGCAGTTAAGAGAATGTGGTCTTTACCATTACTGTCTTTGAGAATTAATTGAAATTAATTTATCTAAACCCAGAGACATGTGCTCTCTGAAGTAGGTAACCACATTTTTAAAGTATTATTTTCTGTTATTCTATGTGTGAATAAAGTATCCGTATATGTATGATATATGTCATCTCTCCAATATAGAGGTGCTTATCTGGTAAATCTTAAGCTAACGTATCCCTCTTAAGTTAAATGTTTATCAAGTTTGCGTTGCTCAATTCTACCCTTTAATGCAGAAGATTAATTGTTCTTATTGTTTATTAGTATCTAGCTACAATGAAAATGTGAATATATGCTTCCTAGTGTAGGCTCACTGGTCACGAAAAGGACTTTTTTTTTTTTTTTTTTTTTTTTTTTTTTTGAGATGGAGTCTCACTTCTGTCGCCCAGGCTGGAGTGCACTGGCGCGATCTGGGCTCACTGCAAGCTCCGCCTCCCGGGTTTGCGCCATTCTCCTACCTCAGCCTCCAGAGTAGCTAGGACTACAGGTGCCCGCCACCACTCCCAGCTAATTTTTTTTTTTTTTTGTATTTTTAGTAGAGACAGGATTTCACCTTGTTAGCCAGGATGATCTCGATCTCCTGATCTCGTGATTCACCCACCTTGGCCTTCCAAAGTGCTGGGATGACAGGCGTGAGCCACCACGCCCAGTCGAAAAGGACTTTTTTACTTTAGTATTTTGAAGTTAGAATTGGATGATATGTCTTTATAAACATTGCTGAAAATATTATTAGGACATTATGCTGGATGTGACTCACTGATCCCTATTTGAGGTTTCCCACAAATTGGTAGGACCTAAACAAAAATAGAGATTCCCATTGATACACCAAAACTTATCCCCTATACCTAATAACTTGGTAGACTCAAGAAGTCAAGCTCACTGAACTCCTCCTCACTGATGCTGGTATCTAAAGCTGAGGCTATATTCTCTTTGCTTATCACAGTAAACTAGAATTTCTACAAGATTCATGTGGTACAGTACTAGATTCTGCCAAGGTACAAGGCCATCTTGTGAGAAACTATTTTATTTTTAATTTGTTGTATATTTCTGATAAGTGAACAATAGCTAAATAATGAAACAGGTATTAGTATTGATATGTGCTAATGTTATAACGAGAACAATCCTGCCAATGTATTAATACATAAAACAAATTATCAAACTTCATCGCCCACAGCTAAATTCCTCCATGCTTCTTCCTCTCCCCAACTCCTTCCTTCTATGTGAGGACCTTAGCCTATCACACAAACACCTTGGCTAAGCATCTCCTTGTAACAGTAATTCTCAGGGAGACATCAAAATCTTCTAGCACCTTAACATATTTTCAGTTCTTAAAAAAAGGGAAGTGAGTGTCTAGAGAGAACTTAGCAACTTACAGAGGGTTTTATGAACAATAACTTGTTGAGAAGAAAAGGATGACTGCTGGTTTGTGATTTCTTTAAAGTTTACTCACATTTGTAGAGCCTGAAGGGGACTGTGTAAAGAAGATAAAATAAAAGCCTGGATGCCACACAAGATTAACTTGGCAATCGAGATAAGAGCATTTAATCAATGGCAAACCAGCTTCACGGGAACAGATCAGATCACAGTGACTGGAGGAAACTGCACAAAGCCCATGAATGATTGCTATTTACCTTTCGAGAACAATGACAGTCATATTTTGCATTTTGATAGCTACTTTGATCATAAGTTTCCCAACTCTTAGCATATTTTAAGATATTAAACCTTCTAAGATAGATATGACTTCAATCAGAATTTTATAAAGGATAGGCTGCATGGATTTCTGTTGGAGAGAATGCAAGATGAGTAGAGATTACAGATACTTTTGAAAACATCCCACAGCTCAACCCTCATGGAGTACACGCTTATATTTTATGTAAAAGCCAAGAGAGTTTCAAGATAATCAGAATCCTTACTAGACATTAATGATACTTCCACACAGACAGAGATGTTGAAGTTTTATTATACGTGGGATGCTGTGTATTAGTCACTATAAATATATAATAAGTCTTAAGGCAAGAAATATCAATAGTAGTAACATAGGAGTAAAAAACTGCAGGCATAATAGCAAACGTCATTTTTTTGTATGCCATAAGTCATTATATGCATATATTATGATAAATTAGGCATTGGTATGTGGAATAATTATACACTAGTAGTTACTAGTTGTGATAAATCATTAATAAAGGTATATGAGTAATGATTCATTAATATCTCCTTCTTAAAAAAATATTTTACACATACCCATAATTGCAAATAAATAAATTGTTCCTTGTCATAAACATATGACATATACCAAGACATTTGTTTATTTATTTTATTTTTTTTTTTTTTGAGGCGGAGTCTCGCTCTGTCGCCCGGACTGGAGTGCAGTGGCCGGATCTCAGCTCACTGCAAGCTCTGCCTCCCGGGTTTATGCCATTCTCCTGCCTCAGCCTCCGGAGTAGCTGGGACTACAGGCGCCCGCCACCTCGCCCGGCTAGTTTTTGTATTTTTAGTAGAGACGGGGTTTCACCATGTTAGCCAGGATGGTCTCGATCCCCTGACCTCGTGATCCGCCCGTCTCAGCCTCCCAAAGTGCTGGGATTACAGGCTTGAGCCACCGTGCCCGGCAAGACATTTGTAATGTATATGAAAAACAATTATTCTTAATAAGGCCTTAAACTGGGTAAAAAAGGAAAAAGCATGGTAGTTTGGGCAAAAAACAATTTAGTTTTTCTACTAAATGGCTAAAATGTTATAGATGAGTAGATAGAAAGAGGTAAATTTCCTCCTTTATAATAACTTCAATTAGGGACAGAGTTTATATGCAATGTTTTTCATTTGAGACTGTGTATGAAGGAAACCAAAAATATGCTCAAAATGTACTTCCTTTGCATATTTCAAGATGGCCATTCAAAGAAGTTGAAAACACAGGAATAGCTGAAAAGCTGTCCCTCATAGAAGAGATTTGCATCTGCAGAAGAAATTAACAACAGATACACACAGGCCTTCTCTGAAGTCCCTCTTTGATCTAGGACAGATTATCCCATAGAAAAAGAAGACAAAAGGTCTGACAGAGAAACAGTTACCACAGACTGCCATATTTCCTTTCTGAGAGCTGCTACATGTGACCGTTTCTGTGCATAACAAGACCACTTTTGCTCCATGACTTTCCTCCACGTCTCCATCCTGTAACTTCTCTTGCCATTCTCCAAGTCCGTACTTATTCTGTAAACTCTGGATGATAAAAAAAAAGTTCGGCCATCTGGCCCTTCCTTTTAGTTTTCCTGTTTTGTATGACTACTATGGACATGAGTGCATGTAATAAATGTGTGTCCCTTTTTTCCCCATTGATATCAGTTTGTTTTATAGGCTCAAAGTATCTAACTTTCAGAAGTGGGGAAAATTCCCTTTGCCTCTACAGTTCGGCATAGTCGGTAGGTTGAAAAATTTGAAGACTACAATTGGGATCCTTGGACAACTGGCTACAGACTGGCAAAAAGGGCAAGATTTCTTTCCGAAAGTCAGCTCCCCAGATCTCTCCCTGTAGCATTTGGTCTAATGAGAGTGCTGCAAGTCTTTGTCTTTTTCCCTTTCCAAAATTGGATTAACAAGAAAAAAAGTATGTGAACCAAATTTGCTTATAAAATAAATTGGCTACATTTAAAATAATACTTTTTAGAGAGCTCTCGTCTTAAATAGCTACCTTATTGACACCTGTAAAAGATACAAGAGAAACTCTGTTGGCAAGATTAGGGGAAAAAATGTATAAATCACATAAAAAATTAAAACATTTTGTATGCTCAAAATGCCTGATTTGAATCCCCTGAAGGGCTCATAAAAGGAAGTGCTATACGTAGTCTAGTGGTTAAGATTCCATTCCTTTAATGTTGTGGCCAGTGTTTGATTCTTGGTAAGGGAACTAGTCCTTTGGAGGAAGAAAAAATAAGTTCTTTACAACATTAATTTTATAGAACAAATTATCAAAATTTCAGAAAGACGGGAAAGGAAATTCTCTTTACTTCTACATGTACAATACATTTAATTTCCCTTATCTAATCTCTGGGGAAATGGATCTTTAGTCTGCGCTGATTTTCCTTGAGGACAATATTTTGTACAAATGTGCATCCAAGAAGAGTACTATTTACCTCCAGTTATTACAAAATGTGCTTTGGATTTATGAATTATTTTGACTGATAGATGTATCCCATTCTTTTACTATTTCATCTTTCTTATGATGAAAAAATAATGTTTTTTAAGAGTTTTCTAGAATCAAAAGGATAATGAATTAGTTAAATGATCTACTGCACACCTAAACTCTTAAGTCTCATCAATGACCTGAGTACAAAAGTTAACTTAGCAGCAATTTGCAGCCAAATACAGCTCTAGTCATTATCGTGGCAACTTATTTTGGAGAAAAAATGTTATGGAATTTTTGAAAATATGGCGGAAAGGGAACCAACACTGAAGAGACTGACTGCAATATAATTTAAGCAACCTGTAAAAATAGAAATGCATCCAATGTTTAAGGAGTAAACAATGCTTAACCATGATGTGCTGACTGCGTGTTTCCATACGTTCCACACATTCCTCAATGTATGCCAAGGTCAAAGACTTCCGAGAGGACAAGGCATGGTGCGTTCTGTAATGTAATATTAACTAAAGAATGCCAGATAAATTACAAGAAAGTAGCAAGAAAATAGTAATACTAAAGAATTCCTATTTTGTCCTTGCACATATAGTAGATACAGCTAACACTTACCTGGCATTTGTACCCCCTTTACATTTATTAACAGAACCTGACTTTTATTCATGTAATTTGTTTCAGGAACTCCTCCCCAGGTACAAAAAATATCATCATTCTTTATAAAGTAGGGTACTGAACAAGAAGGAAACAGACCGAGTTTATGCATGCTATGACATCAATTTTGAGACCATTTATCTTCTATATTCATACTGTTGGATGTCAATGCTTGCTCTACAGCATTGCCTTCTGTTTGTTATCCTATGTCAAGTCCTGACATGAAAGTGACTAATGCCACACATAAGAAGAAAAAAAATTAAGACCTGTGAGTGTATCTGAATTTTAAATAGTTTTCTTTATACCATCCATGTTCTCCCTGTAAAAGAATAAATGAGCATTTATAATACACTTGCCAATATGTAACAAGTTTAAAATATGTCAATTTAAGTATAGATTTTTAAAAACATAAGCATGTTAAATATTAAATACATGGGTTCAAATAGTGGTAAAACAAATTGTAAAATTAGTTAGCATTTGTAAATTTATAATATTGTTATTTATTTTATCAATATACGGTTGCATATAGATACAGATTTATTTGGGGCTTTAATTATGTATACATATACACATATTTATGATTATATGATTGAATAAAATATATGTTTAATAGTATTATTTGGAAATATTGACAATAGATTATGAATTTTGTTTTTCTATAACATATTTCCCAATTTTTCTGAAGTAATGTCACACAAGGTTTTTTAAAAAAGAAAATTAAACCATTTTTTTTAAAAACAAGTAAAATGTATACTTGTATAAAAATGTTACCTAGTGCTAATGTCAAAGTTTTCAGAAACATTAGGGGGCATTCTTAAAGAAAAACTTCATATAATTGTTTCAGATAACACTGCATTAAGTCATTTTCAATATTACAGAAAACACAAAGATAAGTTTACGGGTGTAATTATATTGCCACACACTTTATAATTACATATCTCTAATTGGTGCTTTTAACCACCTACTGTGTTGTGCTACACCTGTGAAAAGGTTACACTCCAACATTAACTGGAAGCTATTTTGATTTGCAGAACTGAGTGTTGCATTGATAGAATAGGCAGAAATTTTATAAAAATCATCTTAAAGTTTTAGAGCTACAACTAAAAGCATGTTTGCAATACATGCTAAGTCCAGCAAATGAAAGAGGGGATGATTTAGAACTTTTTAAAAGACTGTATACACATCATCTAACTGTTCAAATATTTAACTTGTGCTAACAATACAACTAGCTTTCTGTTTTCAGTATTTCTTTAAGAGAATGTAATCAGAATGCCCGCTGGGCCAATTTATTTGACTCCCTAAATAACAATTGCTTAAAAGTCATGTTATTATTATAGTTTTAATTTCACTAATACATACTCCAAATTGGTGCCAGTAAAAGCCTTTCTAAAACTTTATCTGATAATTTTATAAATTTCTTGGAAATTTTCACATCACTATCAGGAAAATTATCCTTCAATGTACTGATATTAGCTGATGTAATAACGCTCCAGTATATCTCTAAATGTAATTCTCTGATAGTCACTCAAGTCATATTAGTTCAACATTCTATATTTGCCTCCAGACTCTCTCTGAGCCAATGTCGTGTATCTGGTTGACTATTATTTATTCATTTGTTTTTTCCTCTTTAAGTTCAAGACCCTCATTCTCTGGAAAGGGATTTTTACATATCCTCTGTGACTTAGGGTTCTGTGTGTTACCTATTATCACTTAGCACGCATCGTATTACACTGTGTTTTAATTTATGTAAGCTCTTTGAAGCTGGAGATAATTGACTACTTTTTTTCCCTCTGGTTCATCTGTGACTACTTATAAACTCACTTCAGAATCTCCTGATACACTTGCAAAATTTGTTTAAAATAATTAAACTGCATTATTTGAACACAAAATTCTTCTTTCAGCTAACACTTTCCTCACACTGATAAATATTACTCTTTGCCCTAAAAGTATGATTTTTCAGTAACACTGGATTTAAAATGAAGGAATATATACATAAATAACCATAATATAAATATATAAAAGATTAATTATTTGTATATGCATTGGAGGCTGTCTTTGTTACAACAGATACCTACCTGTTGCAATTTTAATGATATGCTTTTAATTTAACATTAGTTTTTAAACCACTAGATTTATTAATTAAGTAAACAGAGCCCTGTATACATTTCAGTTTCAGTATCCCTAATGTAATTTTCATTTCATGTGGGGTTTATATACCTCTTCAAATATTTTGGTGTGTTTTTTACATGGGATTAAACAGTTCAAATGAGGTATTTGTCAGCATTTTATAATTATGAGGGATTTCTGTTATTGTCGTTTGTTTGTTTGTTTTTGTTTTGTAGGGTGTCACTCTGTCACCTGGTCTGGATTGCAGTGGTGCATGCCCTAGGCTCACTGAAATTCAGCCTCTTGGGATCATGCAGTTCTCCTGCATCAGCTTCCCAAATATCTGGGACTACACATGGCACATGCCACCATACCCAGATAACTTATTTTGTGTAGAGGCAGGGTTTCTGTTACCCAGGCTGCTCTCAAACTTCCTTCCGGCCCAAAGTGATCCTCCCACCTCGGCCACCCAGAGTGCAGGGATTACAGGTGTGAGCCACTGCTTCCCGCCAAGGATTTTTAAAATAGGTATATTTCTCTTTTAATTTTTCTTTTGAAATTACCACAGCAGTTATATCGTCACTATCATTATCAATTTCTCCACCTATCTGTCCATAGAAGCTATTCTTTAAGTTTTGAGCATTTCATATATTTCCATTTTCTTCATGGAAACTATCTTTTTATTTTACCTTCCTTACAGAATTTTATTTTCATACTTGAAATACCTTGTATACTTTGAAGTGTTCAATTTAGTAATTCTCTTAACAAAATCTCTCTTTCCCTCTCAGTCATTAAACAGATAGACAGACAGAAAGACAGACAAATAGACAGATAGTATATTCATCAGGGTTTTCCCCAGAAACAGAACCAACAGGATGTGTTTGTGTATATGTGTGTGTGTGGGGGGGGGGGGGGGGTAAAGACAGAGACTTATTTAAGGAACTGGCTCACTTAATTATGGAAGCAGGCCAGCAAGTCCAGAATCTGTAAGTTTCCAGGATACACCTATAGGCTAGAGACCCAGGGATGAGCAAATGCTTCCATTTGAGTCCAAAGACAGACTTGAGGCTGAATTTCTTCTGTGAATCTGTGTCCAAATGTCTTCTTTTTATAGGGACATGTTTCATAAATGACCAAATTTTTGCTTAATTACATCTTTAAAGACCATATCTCCAAATACAGACACATTCTGAGGTACTGGGGATTATGACTTCAATATGAACACTTTGCAAGATAAAGCTCAGCCTATAACAGATAGATAGATATAGACACACAGTAATATAAGGAGATAAACAGATATAAATTGAAATTTAATTTTATATATCTAATGTTTTGAATATATATAACCAAATACATATTGAGATATATTGAAAACTAAATGAGATGAAAACAGTTTAAAAAATAATGTTTCTCTATAGAAATGTTGCTTACTGCATATATTTTACAAAGTAGTTTTAATAGGTCAGACTTAAGATAAGATTAGGATTCAAGAATAATCTATCCTAAAGGCCGACTCTGGACTCAAATAAAGAAAGGTGATAGTTTGTGGGGAACCAGATTTCTTGTATCATATAGGATTTTTAAATCTCTATAATATCTTGCTGTTCAAGAAAACGTTAAGACAAATATTTTTCTGGGAGAAAAATGCTATGGTGACCCACCCAAATTGTTATCAGCTAGTAATAGTTCCTCTGTCACAAAATTTATATTGTTGTTCTTGCTCTCTTCTTGCGTTCAAAGTCCAATAAACTTCTGGGAATGGTTAATCGAATTATGTAATTAAGAGAGAAAGATAGACTGTTTAATGGAGGAAAAACACTAGCAACAGCAAATGCATGTTCTTACTATCCAGGAGGTATCAGTAAAACCACAAACTCCAAGTTTAAAATTATTTAGCTCAATCGTACTTTTTAATTATGTACTATTATGTTAACATTTTAATCATAATTTTGTTACATATTTAGCAAGCATATATAAATTATATAATTCCCATCTAACAAAATCTGGATAAAATAAAAACAAGCCAGTCCCCTACTAGTTATTTTCTTTTGGGGCACTTCGTAAAACATTATCATCTCTTAGATTTCTCTTTGTTAAGTTTAACTATCCAGCTGTTATTCTAATTAAGTCTGCCACAGGCAAGGATCTGGTATTCCACACCTGTGGAGAAGATTGTCATGGCATTTTAATGACTTAATAGAGCTTGCAGAAATGGAGGCTAGTGTGAATGCTAGCAATGATTAGTTCAAATTAGTGCCAAAGCTGTCAATTTCCAATTAGGAGATGTGTTTGTTCTTCAACAATGTACTACCACAAATTGGGTGTTTTGACACTGTTAATTCATCTTTTGCCACCTGATAGAAATAACTCAAATGGCTCCCAGTAATCTCTTCTACAACAGAGTTATTAAAGTTAGACACAGCTGGATATCAAGTTTAAAACCAAAGAAAATACATTATTTGCAGGAAAAAATATGGGATGAAAGAATAATTATTTTCGGCCGTGTTCCCAATTTATGGTTTAATTGCATGTGAAGGATGTTAGAGTACATAGTTGTAAGCACTGAATGTTCTATTTGATAGGAAATTCTGGTGTGGTTGATGTGATTAGATAAAAAGAAAAAAAATAGGAAAATTACAGTGCCCAGTGATAAGAAATCTGTTGGCAACTGAAAGACAAGTAAATACAAAATTTATCTTTCAATAAAGTATCAAACTATTTATTAATTTTTACACAAATAATGTGCAGAAAAATGGATGCAAGGTCAGATAAAATACAAAAAAGATTGACAATAAAAAGAAAACATTTTAATTTATAATGTCTATCCCTAAAGAAGATTATATCTGCTCTATTTCATAATATTAAGTACTACTTATGATTATTGAGTAGTACAGGAATGTCTTGCTTTATTGGATTTCACTTTACTGTCCTTCAAGGATACTGAGGATTTTTTGTTGTTGCTTTTTTGTTTTTTACAAAGTAAAGGTTTGTGGCAACTCTGCTGGCTCCATTTTTCCAAAAACATGTGCTCGGTTTGCGTCTTTCTGTCACATTTTGATAACTCTCAAACTATTTTAAACTTTTTCATTATTATTATCTATTAGGGTGATTTGTGATAAGTGATCTTCAATGTTGCTAAGGTAATTGTTTGGGGCATCACACGCCACACCCACGTACAACAGGAAATTTAATCTATAAATGTTGTTTGTGTCCCCAGTTTGCCACACACCAGCCTCTCCTCTGTCTCTCTCCCCTCAGGCCTTCTTATTCCCTGAGACAGGACATTATTGATATTAAGCCATTTAGTGACCCTACAATAATAGCCTCTGGGTGTTCAAGTGAAAAAGAGACATCTCTCACTTTAAATCCAAAGTTTTGTGAAGAAGGCCTGTCAAAAGCCAAGATGGAGGATGGGCACAGTGGCTTACACCTGTAATTCCAGCATTTTGGGAGGCCAAGATGGGCTGATCGATTGAAGCCAGGAGTTTGAGACCAGCCTGGCCAACACAGTGAAATCCCGTCTCTACTAAAAATACAAAAATTAGCCGGATGTGGTAGCTCACACCTGTAATCCCAGCTACTCGGGAGGCTGAAACACGAGAATCACTTGAAACTTGGAGGTGGAGATTGTAGTGAACTGAGGGTGACACTCCAGCCTGGGAGACAGAACAAGATTCTGTCTCAAGGGAAAAGCCAAGATAGGTCAAAACTAGATCTCTGGCAATAAATAGTGAGCCCAGTTGAGAATTAAAGAAAATGATTTTGAAGGAAATAAGATAAGCAAAGGAGTCTCATTGTCGATCCTGAGAAAATTTGAATGGTCTGGTTGGACGATCAAATCCACCACAACATTCCCTTAATCCAAAACCTAATCCACAGCAAGGTCCTAACTCTCTTCAATTCTATGAAGGCTTAGAGAGATGAGTAAGGTACAGAAGAAAAGTTTGAATGTAGCGGAGATTGGTTCATGAAGTACATGGAAAGAAGTAATCTCCATAAGATAAAAGTCCAAGATGAAGCAGCAAGTGCTGATGTAGAAGCTGCAGGAAGTTATCTAGAAGATTTAGCTAAGATCTTCGATAAAGATAGCTACACTAAAAAAACAGATTTTCAATCTAGATTATACAGCCTTCTAATGGAAGGAGAAGCCATCCAGGACTTTCAGAGCCAGCGAGGAGAAGTCAATGCCTGCCTTCAAAGCTTCAACGAACAAGCTGACTCTCTTGCTAGAAGCTAATGCAGCTAATGACTTGAAGCAGAAGCCAGTGCTCATATTTACCCGTTAGGAAATCCTAGGGCCTTTAAGAATTATGCTAAATCTATTCTGCCTGTACTCTGTAAATGGAAGAATAAGACATCACAGCACATCTGTTTACAACATGGGTTACTTAATATTTTAAGCCCACTGTAAAGATCTGCTCAGATAAAAAAAAAAAAAAAGAAAAAGAAAAGCCCTCTTTAAAATATTACTGTTTGCTGACAATGCACTTGACATCCGAGCACTCCAATATCCAAGGATATTAACATTGTTTACATGCCTGCTAACATAACATTCATTCCTAATGGATCAAAGATTAATTCTGAATTTCAAGTCTTAGTATTTAACAAATACATTTTATAAGGTTATAGCTGCCACACATAGGAATTCCTCTAACAGATCTGGGGCAAAGCACATTGAGCATCTTCCAGAAAGAGATCACCATTCTAGATCCATTAAAAACATTTGTGATTTAAGGGAGGAGGTCAAAATATCAACATTAATGGTAGTTTGAAATAAGTTGATCCCAAGTATCATGGATAACTTTGAGGGGTTTAAGACTTCAATGGAGGAAGCAACTGCAGATGTGGTGGAAATAGCAAGATAATTTGAATTAGAAGTGAAGCCTGAAGATGTGGGAGAATTGCTGCATTCTCATAATAAAACCTGAATGGATGAGGATTTGCTTCTTTTGGATAAGCAAAGAAAGTATCTTCCTGAGATAGAATCTAGTCTTGCTGAAGATGCGGTGAACATTATTGAAATGACAACAGAAGACATAGTTGGGGAAGCAGTAGTAGGGTTTGAAAGGATTGATTCCAATTTTGAAAGAAGTTCCACTGTGAATAAAATGCTATCAAACAGGGCATGCTGCAGAGAAATATTTCATGAAAGAAAGAGTCAATTGCCGTGGCAAACTTTACTGTTGTCTTATTTGAAGAAATTATCACAGCCAATCCCAAACTTCAGCAACCGCCACCCTAATCAGTCAACAGCCATCAACACTGAGGCAAGAACCTGCACCAGCCAAAAGATTATGAACTCACTGAAGGCTAAGATAAATGTTAGCAATTTTTAGCAATAAAGTATTTTTAATCAAATTATGTATATTGTTTTTAGACACAATAATATTACACACTTAGTTGTTTTAGACACAATGCTACTGTATATTTAGTAACTAATAAGCTACAGTATAGTGTTAATATAACTAGTATATTCACTGGGAAACAAAAAGGTTTGTGTAACTTTGTGAATCGTAGAAGGGATCTGAGTTACTGGTGGTGAATCTGTACGGATCTGCAGCAACCTCAATTCTTGCCTCCTCAGAAGAAAGTTTGACTGAGGGGTATAAGGCAGAAAAAAGAGACCGAGGTAAGTTTCAGAGCAGGAATGGAAGTATATTAAAAAGCTTTAGAGCAGTAAAGAAAGGACAGTACACTTGGAAGAGACCCAAGTGGACACTGAGAAGGTCAAATGCAGCATTTTACCTTGATCCTAGAACATTATAGACCAGCCCACCTCTGGCATCTTGTGCCCCTTTCCCATGTATCTTCCCTTAGGGCGGGCTGTCACAAATGCAATGCACTCCTTACACTTCGGAAGTGAGCATGCGCAGTGTGCTTAGGAAGTTATAGGAAGTTCTATGCATGTCCATCTGAGGCTTTCTTCCCTTTTTCCCAGTGGCTGTTCCTGAAAGGTCATACTCCTCCACTTTGTCTTTTAATGTTCATGCCCCGGGAGTTACCTCTTCCTGGCATCTGCATTCAGTTAACACTTTAATGTGATAGCTGTGGACCATCAAGAGATTGTCACTCCTTGGCAATGACTGCCAAATTATCATTTTTAGAGAGGCAACGTGATAACTCAAACCGTAATCCAATGATCACCTTACAGCCCCGGTGGGTGGGGGAGAGAGCCCTCTCCTCCCCTACTCATGGACTAACTCTCTGCAACAAGTTGCTTTATTGCAATATTTGTTTTACTGTTTTGGTCTGGAACTGAACCTGCAGTATCTCTGAGGGTTGCCTGCATTAAAGAACTTCTATGGCATGGAACTAAGAAAACCTGTACAGAGAAGGGAATATATTTAACACTAAAAAGTTACATTTTCTGGATGTAATAACAGACTAATAATACTAATAGCAATTATTTATGAACTTTTATCTATCTGTCTGGGATTGACATGGGTTTGTTTTCACATATATTGTTCCACTTTATAGCCACAATTTCCATGCAAGTTAATTTTTAGTAGTATTGTTTTTCATTTTACAGATGATGGAAATCAAACTTAAAAAGTTACATGAAAGGTTTAAGAAAATAAACTTCAGACGACCCCATGACCTTTAATAGAAATATCTAAGTTCATTTATTTAAAAACTATTTATAGTTACTTAAGGTATTATCTTTAATAATACACATGAATTCATTTTCATAGGCTATATTCTACATTTAACAATAACATTATTAGCTATTTATTGCAATATAACGAACTCATCCTAAAACTTAATGGCTTAGGGTTTTATGGGTTGGACTGAGCTTAGCGAGACTAGTTTATTTGTGCTACTTAGCCTCACCTAGCATAGCTTGATTTGGGCTGGAAATTACACTTTCATAAAGGCTCACTCACTTAAATGGCAAGTAATGTTAATTGTTCGTTGGAAGCTCAGCTGTGGCAATTAACCACAAGTCTCTGTTTCCTCCAGATGATACCTCTTGATGTGATAGCTTTATTTTTCTTAAAATATGGCAGTTGAATTTCGAAGAAAAAACACTTTCAGAAGACAATACCTCAAGTAAGAACTCTCACTGGGTTTCTCCTGGTACACTCTCTAATGACCCATTGACCAAAGCCAGTCATATGAATGAGCTCACTGTGAAAGTGTGACAGGACTGCCCCAAGCATGAAATCTGGGAGGCATGGATCACAGTGAGCATCAAAATAACATCAATCCAAAAACATTTCTACAATTTTGGTGGGAAAGTGTAAGAAAAATATATTTGTTTGCGGATGAACATTCAAGAGTAGTAAGAAACAAAATGCTTCCTTTCATTATAACGCAAAATAAGCATTTAATAAGTACATTTAAAATGTTTCTAATATGGAGTAAAGATTGTGCTAAGCCTGTATGTCTAAAAATAATATTTTTAAAATGTGTAAGTATAGTTTTTAAACATGCGAGGTTTCTTTTCAGCAAGCAGACTAAGGAGATTTATTGACGATCTTACTGGGAAAGCAAGAGAAAAATATCAAAAATATTCAATTAAACATTTTGAAAAAATGTTTTGAATGGAATTAATTAAATACTGATATAGTTAGAAATATTTAAATGCCAAAACTAAGTGAAAATAAAAGTTCTATATCTGGCTTTTTCATTAAGAATATTTGCAATAGGGTAAATTTGAGTTTCAATTATCTTCACCTTGAGGCACACAGGGGCAGTTGATAAAACCCTGTATCAGCCAAGATGAAGAATCCAATTTGAGGCAAACTACAAAGGTAGAAGCTAACATTTCTTACTTTTCAGTTATTAAATCCAAACTCAAAAAATCACACACACAAAGAAAAACACAACAAAACCTATAGTCAACCATTTTGGTAATAACTAATAATAAAACAATATACTCTTGAGAATTCATAACTATGTGATATGAGTATATTATTTATAAGAATTAGTTTACATCTAAGTTTTAATTCACTCTGTAAAATCATAAAAAAGTGTTAATGCCTAATTATTGGGAGTTATGACTGCATATTATAACAATTTTGAACTACTTGAGTTCAGTAAAAGAAGTCTTCATAGAAGTAAAATAAGTAACATCAAATTAGAAAATAATTCAGACGCAGAACAATAACAAGTAACAGTGAAACTTCAGTACACTTCTGTGCATTAAAAATTTTATGTATATTTTATAGAAATAATTTAGAACTTCCTGACACTGCTGTAAAACATAATCTACTGATCAGAAATATAAGTTTTCCACACGTAATGTTTAACTTACTTGAAGAAAAATGTTTCAAGCAAAGATGTCTTTTATAACAAGAGATACAGCAACCTAAGAAAAAGTAGAACACTTCTGTGGTTTGAATATGATCTTCAAAAAGCTTGTGCTGAAGTCTGAATTCCTAATACAACAGTATTGGGAGGTAGATCCTAATGAAGGATGATTAGACTGTGAGGTCAGAGTGAATGAATCAATGTCATTATTGCAGGAGTAGGTTAGTTATAGGATGGGAAGTTCTGCAATCTCTCTCTCTCTCCTCTTCCCCTCTCTCCCTCTCTTTGCCCTTTCATGACCTGATACCTCCAATGTGTTATGAGGCAGCAAAAAATTATTCACCAGTTGCCAGCCCCTCAATCCTGGAATCCCCATTCTCCAGGAATGTGAGAAACGGATTTCTGCTCATTATAAATTACTCAGTCTCAGGTTTTCTGTTATAGCAGCATAAAATGGACTATAACAGATACTATCTTGATTTACAGCTCTTTGCAATTATGTTTAATTATTTTGGAAATTTTGTTGCATTCACTGGTTTACCCTAGTGTATTAGTCCATTCTCATAATGCTATGAAACACTGAACTGCCTGAGACTCGGTAATTTATAAAGAAAAGAAGTTAAATTGAGTCA
Organism: Piliocolobus tephrosceles; assembly: GCF_002776525.5. Lineage (NCBI taxonomy): Eukaryota > Metazoa > Chordata > Mammalia > Primates > Cercopithecidae > Piliocolobus > Piliocolobus tephrosceles. The sequence goes on from NC_045437.1 coordinate 28,417,007, forward strand.
CAGTTCTGTAGGGCTGGGGAGGCCTCAGGAAACTTACAATCATGGCAGAAGGGGAAGCAAACATGTTATTTTTCACATGGCAGCAGGAAGGAGAAATGCCAAAGAGGGAAAAACCCCTTATAAAACCATCATATCTCCTGAGAACTCACTCACTATCCTAAGAACAGCAGCATGGAGTAACTGCCCGAATGATTCCATTATCTCCCACTGAGTCCCTCCCAGGACACGTAGGAATTATGAGAACCTCAATTCAAGATAAGATTTTGGTTGGGATACAGTGAAAGCATACCATTCTGTCCCTGGCCCCTCCTAAATCTCATGTCCTCACATTTCAAAACACAATCATGCCTTCCCAAGAGTCTCCCAAAGTCTTAATTCATTTCAGCATTAACTCAGAAGTGCATAGTCCAAAGTTCATTCTGAGACAAGGCAAATCCCTTCTGCCAATGAGCCTGTAAAATTGAAAGCGAGTTAGTTATTTCCTAGATACAGTAGGAGTACAGTCATTGGGTAAATACAGCTATTTCAAATGGGAGTGATTGGTCAAAACAAAGGTGCTACAAGCCCAATCAATGCAAGTCTGACATCCAGCAGGCACTCAAATCTTAAAGCTCTAAAATGACTTCCTTTGACTCTATGTCTCTTATCCTGGTCACACTGATGCAAGAGCTGTGCTCCCATGGCCTTGAGCAGCTCCACCTCTGTGGCTTTGCAGGGTACAATCCCCTTCCTGGCCTCTTTCACAGACTAGCATTGAGTGTGTGCAGATTTTCCAGGTGTACAGTGCAAGCCATCGGTGGATCTGCCATTCTGGGGTCAGAAGGATGGTGGCCCTCTTATCATAACTCCGCCAGGCAGTGCCCCAGTGAGGACTCTGTGTGGGGACTCTGACCCTACATTTTCCTTCTGCATTGCCCTAGCAGAGGTACTTCATGAGGTTTCTGCCCCTGCAGCTAACTTCTGCCTGGACATCCAGGCATTTCCATAGATCCTCTGAAATCCAGGTGGAGGTTCCCCAACCTCAATTCATGTCTTCTGTGCACCCACAGGTCTAACACCATATGTAAGCCACCAAGGCTTGGGGCTTCCACCCTTTGAAGCAACGGCCTGAGCTGTACATTGGCCCCATTTAGCCATGTCTGGAGCTGGAACAGTTGGAATGCAGAGCACAATATCTCTAAGCTGCATAGAGCAGGGGGCCCTGGGCCTGGCCCACAGAACCATTTTTTTCTTCTAGGCCTCTGGGTCTGTGATGGTAGGAGCTGCCATGAAGGTCTCTGACATGCCCTGGAGATGATTAATTGGTGTTAACTGGTGATTAACATTCAGTTCGTCGTTACTCGTGCCAATTTCTGCAAAGGGCCTGAATTTCTCCTGAGAAAAATTGGTTTTTCTTTTCTATCACATTATGAGGCTGAAAATTTTCTAAACTTTTATGCTCTAATTCCTCTTGAACACTTTGCTGATTAGAAATTTCTTCCACCAGATACCTTAAATCATCTCTTTTTTTAGTTCAAAGTTCCACAGATCTCTATGGCAGGGACAAAATGCCACCAGTCCCTTTGCATAGCAAGAGTGACCTTTACTCCAGTTTCATACAAGTTCCTCATCTCCATCTGAGACTACCTCAAACCTGGAATTCTTCGTCCTTATCACTATCAACATTCAACAAGTCATTCAACAAGTCTCTAGGATGTTTCAAACTTTCAAACATCTTCCTGTCTTTTGAGTTCTCCAAGTTACTAGGAAGTTCCAAACTTTTTGACGTTTTTCCATCTTCTTGTGAGACCTCCAAACTGACCTCTGCCTCTTACCCACTCCCAAAGTCACTTCTCCTTTTTTGGATACAGCAGTGCCCCACTACCTCAGGACCAATTTACTGTATTAGTCTGTTCTCACACTGCTAAAAAGCACTGCCTGAGACTGGGTAATTTATAAACGAAAGAAGTTTAATTGATTTACAGTTCCTTAGAGTTAGGAAGGCCTCAGAAAACTTACAATCAAGGCAAAAGGGGAAGCAAACATGCGCTTTACATGGCAGCAGGAAGAAGTGCCGAGCAAAGTGGGAAAAGCCCCTTATAAAACCATCTAGTGAGAACTCACTACCACAAATACAACAGCATAGAAGTAACTGCTTCATGATTCAATTACCTCTCATTGGGTCCCTCACATGACACTTGGGGATTGTGTGAACTATAATTCAAGATGAGATTTTGGTGCGGACACAGCCAAACCATGTCACCTAGATTACCTCTTGGCTAACCCTTGGCTTAGCCCACAACTCTTACCAGAAGCTTTTTAAATCCAAGTCTTGGTTAGAAATGCTTCATGCAATTAATGATGCTTATAAGTATATAATAATCTAAGTAAATAAATACTTGGTGTGTTCAGGGGAAATGCACTCTCCCAGTTTTTTATTTCCATGAAATGCTTCCTGAGACTTAGATGAGCTTCACATTCTCTTGGGAGTATGTAGACACGACTTCTTCATACATTTGGAAATGTCAAAATTGGCTTACCTGCAATCAGCATGAGTTCTGTCTCACCCTTCCATTCTTCAAGACTGTCTACATAAGGAAGTTGTCTAAATAAGGTTTGCTCTAGGAATAGTACACATCTGACAATTCTGTAGTCCACTTAGCAAACACTTTTGGTTTCCACACTAAACTATGATCTCCCAAATTGATATGTGGGCTTCCAGGTACTGTGTACAGTATTAGCTTTCTCAGTTACCTAAAACATAGGTGCAGAGGAGGAATTCTGTTAATCGGAGGACACCTCAGAGTCTCCATAACATGGTAAATAGCATTAAAATAGAATTAAAGAGGTGGTAAAATAAATCTATTATGCTAGTATTTTATAGCATAAGAGATTTTCATCACATTGTCAATACGTATACTGAAAATCGTTTAATAAAGAGTTTCTAAACTTGTGCTAGTCATTTAGTAGGCATATTGAGATTATTTATCATTTAATTGACTCATACCAATACTTTTTATTGCCAGCTAAATAAAATTTCAGTTTAAATATTTCATATAATAAATTCATATAATAAAACTTAGTCAGTGTGTTAACCTTTTCAAATTAACTCCTCTACCAACAATAGCAAAATGTTGGGGTGAAGAAAAAACTTCCCCTTTGCCCTCTGAAAGCTCACCGAAAAATCAATGGGTAAGAAGCATACAAGCAAAGGCATATACGTATATGAATATACACAAGCAGAATCATGGGTTAATTACTCCCACCCTCAATGGGGTGTGGAAGCTTGTATACCCTTTCCCATAGGGGAGAGAGGAGATGGAAAATGTACAGGATTCTGTTGAGGTGCAGGAGATAATTATTAGGGAGAATGAATAGACGAGAGAGATAGAAACTAACTTGCAAATAATTGGAATGACCCAAGAGACAGACATTGTCTTGTGAAAATAAGTTCCATCCAGGTGTGGTTGCATTCTTTACTATTCTTTAGTGAAATAATGAGATTTCAAGGAGGGGATAGAGGAAAATTGTGTTTCCTTTGGCAAAAGATTTCTTGGTCAAATAAAGACGTTCTTGAAAAAGTGTCCCTCCTTGAGCTTGTGGGGGAAGAGAGGGAAACAAGTCAAAGCTAGAGGGCTCCTGAGATTTATTTCTGAGGCCTTTTGATGTTCAAAAGCACTCAATATGCCCAAGTGCCATATTTTGAGTAATCATTTTAAGCACTCCAACAAAAGGTCTTTAGTGGAAATCTGATTAGTCAATATCATATTGGAAGATAGCCGCTCAGAGATAAGTGATGATAGCTATAAGATTTCCTACTCTCTGTGGAGTTTTGATTTTTTGTTGTTGTTGCTTCTGTTTATTTAGTTCTTCATAAAGCCTATATTACTACTAAGTCAGAAAGCACTGATCAGAAAAAATAAAAGAAGATAAGAAACTTATTCTGTCAGCCACATGCCATATTGACAACTGGAGTCAACAGGTCCTTGGAAAATAAGCATAACCTATTGGAAGCAGGGGCTTTGCTGTTAGAATCTTTCTGAAGCAGATGAGGCACAAGGTATAATTGTAAAGAGCTTACTTGAGCCAAAGTAAGGACAGCTGCCTGGAAAACACTTGTATGTTGCCTTGGAAAGTGTTTTGTTAATCCTTCCTTAAAGCATGTTTTTAAAGGCAAAAGAGAGCAAGGAGTGAGTTGATACAAAGTTGTTTGATAAGAATTTTTATTAATTTACAGAAATAACATTAACTAGTGATTGGCTATACATTGTTGAACTATAAGGTTATTTATGTATTTTTATGAAATAACATTGTATAGTGATTGGATATACATTGTTGAATCTCAAGGTTATGAGTTCTGGTGTTCAGCATATGGACTTTTATGGCAACTTGGTGTTCGTTAATCTAGTGCCCTCATGGTGAGTGGTTTCAAAGGGTTGTAGCTCAAGGGAGGAAGTGAGGTATGACTGCTGTCACATGTTATCATATTTTAATGCCTCTCTGTGACTGATAATTAAGGAAGGCTTGCATTACTCAGATAAAAATTCTTTTCTTTCTCAATTACAACTTCATCTTATTCTGTTTTCTTATCTGTGAAATGAGTAATAATTCTTCACTAATAGGAATGACAATGATTATAGGTACTGGACTAAACCTGTATAGGGAATTTCATATTTAAATATAATAGGCTGGGCACAGTGGCTCATGCCTATCATCCTAGCACTTTGGAAGGCTGAGGCAGATGGATCACTTGAACCCTGGAGTTGAAGTTCAGTCTGACCTACATGGCAAAACCCCATATCTACTAGAAATTAAAAAAAAAAAAAAAAAAGCCAGAAATGGTGATACACACCTATAACCCCAGCTACTCAGGCATGATAGATGAGGGGTCTGGAGTCTCACTGCTCAGATGTGATGATCTGGTAAGTTTTAGTTCCTTGATACTACATGAAAGGTATGATGGTTGGTTTCTTGAGAAAGGAACTCAGATAAGACAAAAGTAATTTTCTCAATTTTTAAGATTTGGAGGGTCAGTTTCTATCTTTGTTCAAAAGATACCACAAACATCAGTTCTTCGAAACAATTCGGCAAGTTTCAAAATACAAAAGTTAAGAAAATGAAAAAAATGAGATTTATTGAGTTGACATATTCTGAAAAATAAGGCATTTTTAATCTGCAAAGTATTTTTCTAATTTTTTTACTATAGAATATAGATAACTCAAAATACAGCATAAAAGAAATGTTCTCATTCTAACTTGGATGTGAAGAAACTTTCTAACGGGGAGTAGAAATATACATAGATATTAATAGAAGAACAGTTAAGGTATCAGATATCTAAACTCCCTTTTTGTTAATGGTTTAAAAGATTCCGTGATGGTCATACAATTCATTAAACAACTCCAATGTAGGGAAATTTCATGTTTGTTTATATATTTTGTTTTGGTAGAGATACAAACGATATTTTTCTGGTGAAAATAATAAGCCCCCAAATGTATCACCCTCAGGTATATTAATTACTTTTCCACCTAACGAAGCAATCTTACCTTTTTAAATTAAATTGCTGATTAACATGTAACTCCACAAATGCTACAGAACACATATTTTGATGTTAGAAATAGAGGGTAAAAAGCAACTTCCATCTATTGCATTCAAAAAGCCAAAAAACAGAGAAGGATAAACAGAAATTCCAAAAACAAACCTTCACCGTATAAAAATACATTAAGCCTTATTTGAAACAAATTGATTTATTTTGTGAAAAGAACAAAGGAGGGAATTGACTAAATCAAAAAGATTAAATGTTAATTCACTTGGTACTTAAAAGGGAATTCTACACACCACATTTCTCTTGTGGTCTTATTAACACTACTTCAGGACAAATACAATATCCATGTATCATCAAAGAATTTACAAGCATATTCAGTTCTCTCTGATTTATCAACCACATTTCTCATTGAATAATCATTTTTTCATTACACGTATGAATTAGTTGCAAGTTAAAGTTGACTTTATTAGTCTTTTATTCCATCTAGTTTCTTGATAATTGTTACCTTGATTGGACATGGCACATCTTCTCTGAAAAATTATGTACAACTCATGATTTGTATATAGCTATGCTTATGTTATTCTCTATACTTTCTGATTAGAATTATTATAATAATTCAATTTATCAAAGTTATGTTTCCATGTAATTTAAAGAGACAAATATTTTATAAGGTTTATTTAAAAAACAAAGCAGGCTGTAGGCCACCTCAGTTTTTCATTTTTTATTTTCTCTTCCTCAGTTAACTGTTTTCAAATCTACTAAAACTTAGTTCTTGTGATTTACTTCCATGTCTCCAAAGGACATGCATCAATTGGTCCTTCAGGCATTATCTATTGACTTTTCACCACAGAAGTTGAAGACTTAACTTTCTTTCTTTCCCACAGCCCCAGTACACAGACATAAATTGTCCACCTGTGATCCTACATAAGTAAACATATAATTATATTTGTGAGGCTAATATTGACTATCGAACTTAAAAGGTAGTAACTTCTATTCACAAAAGAGCCACACGGTAGATAGTCTTATTTTGTCGTATCTGCATATGTTTAATTTCCCTTGCATGTAATACATGTTTTATAGTTGCTTTGGCTTAACTTTGTGTATCAATACTCCAGTCACAAATTCTTTACTGTTCACTAAATCTTATGTTTAGGTGTTCATTTACACCAGTTAATTAACCACTTTCTTCTTAAGTCTTTCCTAAAGTCTTTTGATCTGCTGCAATGTCCTCTGTACTTGCTACTTCTGGGCATATCTGGATACTATCACCTTTCTCTCTTCCTGGGGTGTTGGTCTACCTCACTTCTCTGTGTAGCCTGCATCATTATATTAGCCAGAGTTCTCAAGAGAAATAGAAACAAGAGGGTGTTGTCTGAGGTGTGTTGGGCGGGGGTGGTGGGGGGAGTGCAGTCAGGCTGGTGGGAACAATTTTAAGATGAAATTATAGGATATAGAGAAAAAGCTTCTTGGAAGGCCAGAAGGTTTTGTAAAAGTCTCAAGATAGAGTTATGGTTGAAAGCAGTCTAATCCTTACCTTGAGTAAATAGCTTAAAGTAGGTACAAAGGAATGTAGAGTAGTTTATCTAAATAGCTCGTTTACTGATGTGGTCCTAAGACAAACCTTTGATCAACCGCAGGTGCATAATTGCTCTCTACTTGGGGGATGGGCAACCAGGTCAATTACCCTCTATTGGTGTTTACTCAATACCTTTATCATTTAATCTATAGTGAATAAATTTGCTGGCTGAACAGGGTGGAGGCTGCTACTCTTTACAGCACCTTCCTTGATGTCTGTGAGGGGTCCAGACCGTAAGCCGAACTGACAGGCAGAGTATCTGTGTCAGTGTTTGTTATTCATCCATCACTGGGTCAGGGTCTGTGGAACGGACCCTGCAGCTGTAAGATGTATGTGTTTTTGTATGTATGCGTGTGTGCATGTGTGTGTGTGTGTGTGTGTTTAAGTGTGTGTTTAGATGGAGTGAGATCCATCTATCTTCTGCCATGATTTATTTTAAGGAATTGGTTCACGCAGTTATAAAGGTTGAAAAGTCCTAGAATCTGCCATCTGCAAGCTAGAAACTCATGAAAGCCAGTGGTTTAATTTGGTCCCCATCTAAGGACTGATAACTAGTGTCACGGGATCATTAAGGTGTCTTTTCACCAGCTAGAAACCTCTGTGGCCTGAGGCACCTCTGCTTGGGTTTTGCCTGTGCCCACTGGGCTTGTTCTGCCCGCCTGGACTTGCAGGCTTCTTTCGGTTCACACTACCAACTTAGATCCCATATCTGCCAAGGGTGAGCCAGGCACAGAGTGGTGGGGGGTGTGTGAGCAAGCGAGCGTGGGGTCCAGCCACTATGCACAGCTAAGTGCGCTGGCTGTGGTGGGGTTGGCAGCTCCAGGCCCCAGTACAGGCATTGGCTCCATGCGAGGCTGCTGCTGGACCAGACGTACTGCAAGTGGCTTCTGCTGCCGGCACCAGCATCTGGACAAGCGGGATGTGATGGCACCCAAGAGCTCAGAGATGCCAGAATCTGCAGAGTTCCAAAGAGGGTGTTACAGTGTGTCACAGCCCTGGCTTAGGAAGCCCTGAGGTCTGGACTCCCAGAAGGGCCACAACTTTTCTCTCCTTCTCATTGCCCACAACATGGCAAGTGGTAGTGGTGGGGGGATATTTTAGCTCTGTTTGTGTTACAACTCTTTTAGTTCCACCATTTGGAGGGTCCCAAGTTTTTATCCTGTGATCAGGAAGAATGAGGTAAGCAGAAAACAGGAGGGTGAGCAAGATGAAGAGAAGCTTCACCAAGCAACAGACAGCTCTTAGGAGACTCAAAGTGGGCAGCTCCTTTCTATGGGCAGGTCATCCTAGCAAGAGTATGAGTCTGGCTGATTCTTGGGTTTTTATGTTTCCAAAATGGAGGAAGCGTGCAGTGATTGGTCCATGGGCAGCCACCAGCAGATCTAATTGGCTAATTGGTCATCAATGAAATTCTCATTCTGGGCCATGGACTTCACCCAGAACTGGTAGCCTGGCCCCTAGACTTAAGGCCCTCAGTGGCCTGAAGTTGAAGTTTCAACAGGGACCCACTCCTTCCTGCCTAGGAACCTGTCTGCCTTTAACCTGCCATCCATGGTGCCCAGGCTGTCCACACAGAGAGGATCCTACAGGCCTGTGCTGAGATACCCTCAGCCCCTTTGGCCCCACTCCTGTGCTCTTCGGTGCTCGAAGTCCAGAGGGAGTCAAGGTGACAGGGGGCTGGTATGTCAGCACTGCCCTGAACTCATGCACGCCTGGTCAGGTTTTGACAGCACTCAGACTTGGCCACAACTTTGCTCTGCCCCAGGGCAGGCACTGGGAGTGGGGAGAGGCCAGGAAGAGGGAGCAGGCAGTTTCAAGCCTGCAGGGGCAGGGGACTTCCTGGTCCCTGAGAGTACAGTAATAGATGGGTCTAGAGCTGCAGCTGGGTGGCTGTAGCTGCACCCAGGAGCATGGGGCCCCACCCTGCCAACTCAGTAGTTGAGGGGGTTCCCACCTAGTCCTAGGCCTGATTGCACCCCCCCTGCTGCAGCTGGTGTCCACACAGCAGCTGTTCCAGAAAGCCTGCTGCTACCATCACTAGGAGAACTGATGATACAACTTTCAGTCAAAGGTTTAGAAAAGATGAGATGAGATATCCCAGCTCAGTCAGGAAGCAGGGGGAAAAGGGGTGAATTCCTCCTTCCTTCACATTTTGTTCTGTTCAGGCCCTCAACAGATTGATGCCCAACCACTTTGGGGAGGGCACTCTATTTTACTAAGGTCACCAACTCAAATGCTAATATCATCCAGAACCTACTGTCACAGATATACCTAGAAACAGTACATAATCTGGGTACTCTCTGGCTTACTTAAATTAACACACAAAGTTCATTGCAGCACTATTCACAATAGCCAAGATATGAAAACAATCTAAGTATTCATCAATAGAAGAATGGATAAAGAAAATGCGGTATATATACACAATAGAATACTATTCAGCCATAAAAACAGTGAAGTCCTCTTGTGTTCAACAACATGAATGGAACTAGAGGTAATTGTATTAAGTGGAATAAACGAGGTGGAGAAAGACAAATGTTACATGTTCTCACTTCAAATGTGAGAGATATAAAAGTTGATATGATTGAGGTAGAGAGTAGAATTATGGTTACCAGAGGCTGAGAGGAGTGAGGTGAAGAGTGGCTGGTTAATGGGTATAAAATACAATTACATAGAAGAAATAAGACCTAGTATTTGATAGCAAAGTAGATTGAATATAGTTAACAATAATTTATTGTACATTTCAAAGTAGCTTGAAGAGATTTGAAATGTTCACAGCACAAATGAATGATAAATATTTAAGGTAATGAATATCCTAATTATCTTGATTTAATCATTATGTACTCTATGTATCAAGATATCATATGTACTTCCTACATTTGTGCACTTATTATGTATCAATTTAAAAAATGGTTAACAATCACAATAATATTCTCAATATTTTCTCTCCTCAAAAAAGGGTATGTGGAATGACAAATGTTTGATACATTGAAATCTGAAAAAACTTTTATTTTATGCTAATACAGAATTACTAGTTTAGATGACTATAATATTTAGATGGAAAATAATTTATCTGCAAAATAGTAAAGGCATTGATTCATTATTGTTAATTGCTTTGGCTTTCTGTTTTGTTTTCAGAAATATAAGGTTATTTTTATTTCTTACCTTTTTATACGATCTATTATTTTATATATATATATATATATATATATATATATATGCATCAGTTCTTCCTTCCTTCATTCTCTCAAACTGCAGATTATTCTTTTTCTCTCCAGTGTGCTAAACTTTCTTAACATGCTGCCCTAGAAAAAGTCTATATTCTTGCCCAGGGCTAGGGCCTCGGTGGACTCTGAATTAGGAAACATTCTTTAGTCCTGACCTATTTTCATGATCTCATTAAGGATTCTCTACGCTGTCTTCTTTTTGGAAGCAATCTGTAAGTTTATGCTTAATCTGTTCAGTTGGTCCTCCCTTTGTCTTCTGTTCTCCATGACTCTCACTCTCTAAGTTATGTCTACAATTTTGTCTTCTAAACATTCAAAATTATATGTATATATATAACTATCATGTTTTTAATTTCCATTTTTTCTCTAAATATCCCTTTTTATAGTATCCCGCTTTATATCATAGAGTCAATATTTTCATTAACTTTCTGTTTTCCATGATTGTTTCCAAAGAACGAATGTTGACAGGAATGCTGCATAAAAGAGAGGCCTCACTGATAGTCTCTTCAGTATTTCATTTTGGGCTGGTCAGTTTTTCTGGGAACTACTCCCGAAAAATCTTTGTTTGATAGTAGAGGACAGGGTGAAAATAAAGATGGGCATTGGCTTTCAGTTTGCATGCATACTGAAGAATTCTGCTTTTGGTCTGTTACCTCTGCCTACAAAAGTGTCTGAATTCCCCTCATTCAGAAGTCCTATTCTTTATTATCTCCAGAGGACAAATTGGCATTCTTCTGTCTGTTTGAGAGACTGTTAGTCATGTGGCTGAATGCAGTGGAGGAAGAAACTCAGGAAGCTACTCATTCTGGAATAGGTTTTAATTTTGCGACTCCTGAGTTATCACTATTTTCAGAGGTATCAGATGCTTTTAATTCATGAACCTTTAGGTATTCTGTATTATAAATACATACACTTGATTATTAATCTTCCCCACTGCCAATTTAGAATTTCCATTTTATTGCTTCTTAATTTACTACTAGTTTTTTTGCTTTTCATTGTCCAACATTTCACTACTTTTTAAAAAATTATTCATTGAAGATAAGAAGTTTGTCTTAAAGATCAACCTTTATTTTGCTCTCAAAAGCAACTATAGTTTTGTGATACGTTAAGATTATGCAGTTTGTGGGGGAGGTGCATTTTAAAAAATAATACTAAAATATGAATAAATTAGAAATGCCTCATAGAGTAACTCTGTGGTTTTATGTTACCCACGGGACTGTGGTTAAATATGTGGGAAAGAACTACAAGACAGTTGCTAAAAGAATGAAAAAGACAGCTGCTAAATGTATGAAAGACCTTTTTTACCTTAGGTATTGGTATATTCCACACGTCTGTACTATCCTTAAGTGAGATCGCTTAGGAATGAATATGACTTGAACTCATTCATGTTTAGAGAGGGTGTGAAATTGACAACCAGGCATATCTACCTACACTAAAAATAACCCTAAAGTAAATTGATTGAAGAAATTAGATCCCAAAGATTCTTGGTGAATTTTTAAGTCTTCATCCATATATCTATAATCAAAGGAGATGACAGAAGCCAAAATAAAATAATTATGTGCTGACAGCACAACTGGAATAAAATAAGCACCAGTTTCATTAATAAGGGCTGATTTGAGGATAAATCTTTTGAAGATAAATTTTGACTCTAGCTCTTTAGAAGATCTAAAGTGACCTTGATGGACAGCGGAAGAATCACAACATAGAATTATTTGAATAAAAATTTATTGACTTTAAATAAAAATACATAAATAAAATAGGAATAAAATAGGAAATTTGATACAAACTCTTGGAAGCAGTTCATGCAATTTACATGCCCTAAAGTTTAAGATTAACTAGCTTCAAGGTAAATGTATTTCTGATTCTAGTGTCAATGGTTTTTGGAGGATCATGAACTAGATGCTTATTTTCAACTTGCCCTCATTATTCAGAAGTCTGATTTGAATCACTTTGTAAGTGTGCTCACTCAAAAATGTCATGTTTTGAAACAGCTCATTTTTTTGTATTATTTTTGTGGTTATTAGATATTAACACATAACTGGAATATAATCTTTAATGGACTCAGGCCTTTATGTAACACCTAAAATAAATTTAGCCTCATTTACTCTATCATACATGCAAACTACTTTGAGTATGGTAAAACTTATTGTCTCACAGAATACGAGTAAGTGTCAAGCCTATAAAATTACACAAATATACAAAATATATGAGTGTATAAATGCCAAAGAGAAAAAAAAATATGAAAATGAGGGAAAGAAGAAACTTGGAGAGAAGGTATAATTTTAAAGGGATCCAATGGGTCTCAAAAATGTGACATTTAACAATCAATCAATTAGTTTCTAGGCATTAGCAATTCCATGAGAAACAATGGTAAGTGCAAAGGCCTTAAGGCAGGAGCTATTTGATGTATTCCAGAGAGGATGAGAAAGTCAATGTAGATGAAGTTCAGCAGCAAAGGTGTCACAAATTAGAGGAGGCAAGATCAGAGTTGTAAGAACAGGGAGAGAAAGGGATATATGTGGCATTATCTATATAGCATATATGTAGGCTATTCTATGGATTTTGGCTTTGAGACACATTGTTAACTATTTATGGATTTGCTCATACATTAAATGTTCAATTTGAGATATTTGTCATGAATAATTCCAAGATTTTTGAAGAAATTTGTCCAAAGTCATGGAAAGGAAGGCAGAATATGTGTGTATAGATGAGAAAATGAATGAGAAAGTTAGAAAAGAAAATTAAGTGACATATTTGGAATGATTAGTAAAATGTCTAGCACAGAAAGAGCAAAACTGTTATACTTGTGGCATAAATAAAAATAAACATAAACATGAATATGAATAAAATTGATTAACTCCATAAAAAGTAACAAATTTAAATAAGCACAAAATGTGTCGTTTTCAAATATGACAACATATTATGTATCTCCAGATAAAGTTAAGTGGACTCATCTTGAAATCTTTTGTCTTCTTATCTTTATTTGAAATTTAGAAATTCTAATTCCTATATTTATTTCTTCTTTAGAAAATGCTTACTGATTTCTATAGGTTAATAGAACCTCTCTCTTTCTTTCTTTTGCTATATACACATGTAAAATACATACAATTATTTTATTTGTATATGCACGGAACAATAAATTCTATGGTTTCATCTTAAAGTGCCAAAAAAGCCACAATGAATTTTAATAAAATTAGATGTTTACTGTTGATTTTATTTTAAATTGACAATAGTTGTATATATTTATGGAGCATAGTGTGATGATTTGATACATGTATATATGGGGAAATAATCTAATCAGGCTAACTAACATGTATATCACTTCACACAGTTAGCATTTATTTGTAGTCAGGACATAAAAAACCCACTTTAACAATTTTGAAATACACTATAGTATATTCAGAACTATAAATATAATTTAGTATTATAGTATAGTATACTTAACTATAATTTAACTATATACTAACCAGAGTTAAATATTAACTATAGTCACTATGCTATGCAATACATAAACAGAACTTATTTATCTACAGGACAATAATTCAAGTGTGTCAAACAATTTTTGCTGAAACATCCCCCAAAACCAAAACCAAATATTTAACAACATGGATCTTGGGAGTACCAACAAACTCATATCATGTAGAGGAAGACCGTAGAATAATTTGTATAAATTGAAAGATGCTATGGGAACTTGATCATGATGTTGTCTTTAATGTTAAACATGATGAAGAATTCAAAAAAGATTATTGAAAGGGTGTATTAATTTCAGCAGAGTGGGACGGATTTGGACATATTGTTTGGTACTGTCACATGACATACAAAGTCAGAAGAGGGAAAATATTAAAGAACAATGAAATTTAGAACATTATACACTTTTTGAATTTTAGGAAAAAAATACTGTCAACGTAAATCAGAAAAAGAGCATTAAAAAACCTATTTATATTACTATTTCATAATTACAAAATTGAATTGGACTGTGCATAAAAATATGTCAAGAAAGTGATTCAATCTACAAAAAGAAAACATGCTAACTTTACATAATTTTCAGAAAAGCAGCAACTAAAGACAATAGAATTGTATACTTTGAAAAAAAAATTCGTGAAAAAAAGAAAAAACAAAAAATAAAAAGGACATTATACTTTCAACGAAACCAAAGCAATTCCTGGAGGTACTGTGGATGAAATAAAGCTTCATGTTGTGTTCTAGATTTAGAAACTGACAGAAGTACTTTGAATTTGACCCAGTCTTATAATACGCTGCAACTGAAAACCACTGAGTTGTTCACAAATATAAAAATTTGTACTGAATTTTTATTGTATATAATAAAAAAGTTTGGTTGGGAGAAATAAAAACAAAACAAAAAAAACCCAACAAGTTAATATAAATTTAGCTAGATCTGAAATTATTAAAATAGGTAAAATCTATGCAACTTTATTGTTCATGTTTTTTGACTTCCTACGATTATCTTAAATCTATGTTAAGAAATGTTGACATCTACACAAGATTACCAATTAACATTTCATATTGGTAAAGATGGTATATGTCAAAAAATTATTTGACATGGTTCAGAAAATAGTACATTTTAATTATTTTAACTAATAGTACATTTTAACTATTATGATAACAGAAGGCAACAAAATTGATATCACTCATGATAAAGGAAATGACATGGTGGTATATAATTTTCATAAATATTTTACTTCACCCTAAATGTTTTAAAAATAGGATTTTTGTTTAGTTCTCTGAAACATATTACATAGCTTTTACTTAATCAGCGTAGAGAACAGATTTAAGACACAGTACCTAATTAGATGAATTAATTTTAATTCCACATGAATTCTTTAATTTCTTTTTTACTGAAAACTCTACCATCAAGAAAAACATAATTATTTAATTATACTTTGCTCTAAAATTGGTCTATTATTATTTGGTTTTCTTACAATGAAATCAGAAATATTTATAATAAAACACATGAGGTCGGGCGCGGTGGCTCACGCCTGTAATCCCAGCACTTTTGGAGGTCGAGGCAGGCAGATCACCTGAGGTTAAGAGTTAGAGAACAGCCTGGCCAACATGGTGAAAACCTGTCTCTACTGAAAATACAAAAATTATCCTGGCATGGTAGCGGGCACCTGTAATCCCAGCTACTAGGGAGGCTGAGGCAGTAGAATTGCTTGAACCCCGGGGGTGGAGGTTGCAGTGATCTGAGAAGCTGAGATTGTGCCACTGCACTCTAGCTTGGGTGGCAAAAGTGAAACTCGATCTCGGAAAAAAACAAACAAAAAACATGAATGATCGGGAAAAAGTGATCAGTAGAGTGAATGAAAGAACTCAGGAAAAATTAAAGGGACACCTTATCTGTAGCTTGAATAATCAATTTTCAGGGGAAAAAATGCTCTTTTATAAGACTGATCATAAGACCTAGCCTTGTGAAGCTATACTGAATATCAAAGATAAAGAAATAGTAGCATTCAGGCAAAGAAAATAAAATTTTCCTTAATGTCTTTTTTAGTAGTTTTAGGTGTCAGAAAAGCAGAAAAAAAATTTTTCCTAAATCAAATAAACAACTACTAGAGCTGAGTAAATTTAAACTTTACATATTACAAAGTTAATGTACAAAATTTAATTGAATTTTTGTATCCTGGAAATAAATAAAATATGTAAATATCCGATAAGGGGATTTACAATGAGTAGTTTTGAGATTCAATAGACATTGCCCCAGAATATTATACATGAGACAAAAGGTCAGTAGATCCAATAGCCAAGATCTTATACCAAATTACACTAAACTGCATTTGCAACGTACACCTATTATAGGTTATACATTTATCTGTAACTAAGACACCAATATGTATGTATGCTTAGGCTAAGTATAACATTGTTTTCTAAAGAACAGAGCTTAACTTTGCCCAGTCATAAATTTGCTTCCTTCCCAGAGCATCAGAATGTTAAAATAAGCAAGAATTATCAACTTGGCCTTAAAGATCTCTATTAGAATGTTTCTGCAATCAAAATCCTAGAAATCCAGCCACCAAATTATAGTAAGCTTCACGAAGTTTGGTATTATGGACAACCACACAAAATTGTGTCCTATTTTTCTTGCCCAATTTCCCCTAAGTTTTCTGGCCAGTGTCCCAGAATATCTTCTGTGCATATCTCAAATGCTGGTACAGTTCTGGCTTCAGGTTGTAGCTATGGATGACCATAAGTTCCAAATACCAAGAATAATAGCAGCTTGGAGATGAATTTTAGCATCCAGACTCAGATGTCTCTTGGAGTATATGTCATTTAGGATGCTTTATATCATGTTAACACAAAATCAAAACTGACAAGAAATATTTTTAAATAAGGTACATTTGTTATTTCAATTAACAGGAAGATTATAAAAGGAAGCAATTTTATGGCTACTTAGCTAAAAAATTCATAAAGTTCATCAAGAAATCATGATCATCCTCAAGGAACAGTGATATGGTTTGGCTGTGTCTTCACCCAAATCTCATCTTGAATTGTAATCCCCGTAATCTCCAAGTGTCTAGGGAGAGATCTGGTGGGAGGCTATTGGACCATGGGGCCATTTTCCCCTATCCTGTTCTTCTGATAGTGAGTTCTCATGAAATCTGATAGTTTTATAAGGGACTCTTCCCCCTTCGCTCTTCACTCGTCTCTCCCCTGCCCCCATGTTAAAAAGGTCCTTGCTTCCCCTTTGCCTTCCTCCATGGTTGAAGTTTCCTGAGACCTCCCTGTTATGCAGAACTGTGAGTCAATTAAACCTCTTTCCTTTACAAATTACCCATCTCAGGTAGTATCTTTATATCAGTGTGAGAATGAACTACTACAGATAGATTGTATCAATTATTCTCCTCTGCCATCCTTCACATGTTGGCTCTTGTTTAAGTTTGGCCTCTCATGTTTACAAAATGAACAAAGCAATTTTAATAATTCATTCTTCATATGGGAAAATCTAAAGCCATAGGAGAAGAGAACATATTCTTTCCACTTCTTTTTTCTTAGAGAAAAGAAAACTTTTTAAAGTCTCTCACACCCCAGCAGATTATTTCAACTATTAACAATGCCTGTCAAAAATCTATAGAGATATGCAAAATGCCTGTGGGTTATCAATAAATTGAGAGCATAAGGAATATATGTGTAATAGGGTCTTAAATTAGGATAACAGTAATTTTTCATCCATTGAGACATTTTTAAATACCAAAAGATTGAATGTACTTGAAACAATATTTTAGGCCTTTTGTTATATTGACAAGAGCAAAGAAATTCATTCTTTGCAGTTGACATTTCTAATTCCTGTTGTGAATTCTTGTTTTATAATGGTGTTTTAAAAGGATGTCAGTTTTAAGTTATCCTTTGTTGATTTAATTCAAACTACTAGGCACTTCAATTTTGTATTTATTTTTCTCTTCTTTTTGTATGACACTTTCTGGTGCTGCAGATAATATGTTTGGTGCACTCAAAATGAAAAAAAAATTGTGAATCACTGATTATAAATATTCCATCTTTTACAATCAGACTGCATATTAAGGCTTTTTAAATGAAGTTATGTAATGCTGAGTTGCTCATTCAAGTGTAGTGTTCAATTTTATGAATCATATATGCTTGGCTAACATCTAGAAAACTGTTCCAGCCTAGCAGCCCTCAGTGTGAAATTTAAGTGGACGGTACAGTCTACCAATTCACAAGCTGCTTCTTTTAATATTTAAATACTTCTAAAACTACAGATTTTTAATCGTATTATTTAAGAAGAATCAAGAATCTTAATTAATATTAAGATAAAATATTAAGATTAGATCAAGCAATAACAAGAGATGATAATAGCAAATGTCATAAGATATTACACGCTTATAAGGTAACCTATGTTGTTTTAAATGCTTTGGGTGTCATCTCAAATCATCTTCCCCAAATGTAAGTGCAATGGGTTTATATTTTTTATGTTACATTTTAATTTTATTTTATAAATTTGACTTACATAGATGGCATTACGAATTTCTCCAGAGTCATATAAGGTGTTTCTGCTCACTGGAAGGATTTCTCTTCATCAGCGTCCTTCAGGGATATCCCAGAAAGGGGCTGTAGTGCTTCAGCTGTACACTTTCAGGAATGCTGGCATGTCACATATGACCAAGTGTAAACCACGCTCAAGTCTCCTCTTTGTCAACTGGTCATAGGAAATTCCTAATAAAGTAATAGGTATGGGCTGGAAGAGAAAACACAATGCAGGAGAGGTATGGGACATGGGCCAGTTTTCCACTTGTACACGCATCCTACTTCTTCCTTCAGGGCCAGCTTAGGCCCTAACTAATGTATATCGCTTTGATTTGATAATGCTGTGTTGCTGTGCATGCTCATATTTATGGCTTGACTCATCAGACCACACCCTATTCATGATGAGCGCCTCAGGCTTCCCTCTCCACTGAGGCCCAGCAGGAAGCCCAAAACTGTTTCTCAAATGGAGAGCAGTTCTCTGCATAGGATGACAAGACTTTTCCCCAAAATTGTAAGGTCCTTCACTGTGATTCAACTATTGTGGGCTGCCAGAAGCTCTAAGCAGTGTTAGTCTCTTCCATTCACATTTCAAGAATCACTGGATCTGCTGGATCATACAATCCAAGTTTTAAAGCATTTTGAATGAGCCTGTTGCAGAGCCTTCTCTTTGTCTAAGCCTCGCTCAAAGCTTGCTTTAAGGGGGTTATGCAATAAACAGAGCAGAGTAAAACATTCAAATGAGGAATATATTGTCTCTGGAGTTCAAAGAGAATTACTAGGCATTTTCCCCTTCGTGTGTGTGTGTGTGTGTGTGTGTGTTAGCAGGGACTAGAGGCAACGACCTATCATTTTTATTAAAAGGAATGTCACAACATTGTCCACAGTACTGAACCCCAACAAATTTTGGCAAGGTAAAAGTCCCCTCAATGTTTGTAGAATTTATTTCTCACCTTCTGGCAAACAAACTTCATATGAATATATCTAGAGGTAGCAGCTATTTTCTGTTCAGCAAGTACAATCAGTATAATACCATCAATGAAAAGGATCCATATTAAATCTTCTGGAAGGGAAAAATGATCAAGGACTCTGCAGACTAAATTATTACAAAGGGCTGTAGAGTTTATATCCTCTTGGGGGAATGGTGAACATATACTCTTGGTCTTGCCACCTTAAGAAACAAACAAACAAGCAACAACAACAGCAAAATTACCCCAGTGTCTTGTGGTCTTTACCAAGAGATAAAAAGAAGAAAAGAAAAGCATCTGCAAGATGAATAGTGCTTGTCAGTAACTGGGGACATGTTGTCTAAACAACAAATTCCACATCTGGAACAGAAGCTGCACTTAGGGTCACCTGAGTTAATTCACAATAATTCACTGTCGTTCTCCAGGATCAATTTCTTTTCTGCACAGGCCAAATACTCAAGTTAAATAGGTAAGTTGAAAATATTGTGGGAATAACCACCTCTGCTCTTTCAAGTCCTTAATGCACTAGTTTCTATAATCCATTCAGGAATGTGGTGTTGCTTTTCACTCACTGGATATTTTTTTAGGTAGAGATAATTCTAGGAGTTCCCGTACAACATTTCCCACCATAGTAGCCCTCTCTGGGAATGAAAGCGGTGCTTCTGCCAGTTGCTGAGTATGTTTATTTCAATTATGCATTCTGAAACTGGGAAAGTCATAATGTGATGGGTTTGGGGACCTAATCTAAAACTCCATTAATCACCTAACTATCATAAGCCTTTATTCTGAGTACTGAACCACAGTAATGTCTGCAGGAATTAGTTATCAGTTCAGAACTAGTGTTCAGTAATCAATAGACAGTCTGATCATTTCCCTTTCCCCTATGCAGAGTCACCCCACTCAATGGCTGTGAGTTAATTTGGAGAGGCTGGGAGAGATTGCCACTCTAAATTTGTTTTGAGGACTCAAATCAGTCTTTTGTTCACTAGACCTAGAATTCTGATTATGCAAACTAGGGAAGAATTCAGTATAGTATCTATCTATTTTCTAGGAACAGTATCATCAAACAATCATTGCTATAGATCTCTCTATGGGTCAAAAGATCCTGATTACTCCTGTGGCTCTGATGTCCATCATGGTAACAGCACCCACTACATTTTTGGTGATTAAGTGCTACCATTTGATGTAACACCTGGGATTTTAGTATTCCCACTACAATTGGGGATTTTAGCTGAGTGGAAACCCAGCAATTCTCACTGTAACTTCCCACTTACAAAGGAGATTAGAGACAGAATGCTTCAAAAATTTTAGGAGTTTCTCTCATAAATTAGTGCTGATTGGCTTGGTGAAAAGTTTATCCTGGAGACCCCTCCAAAGAGAAACAAGCCTTAATTGATACATCAATTGTAACATTGCATTTCCCTAAGGCTTTGGTTACATTCTTTTATAGAATACCAAGGCGATTTTAATTTTTTAACTTAGAGTTTACCATTTTCTTTGTGTTGCTAGAAAGGGATACCTGTGGCTGAGGCTGGGTAATTTATAAAGAAAATAGACTTCTTTGCCACAAAGTTCTGTGGGCTATACAAGAAGCATAGTATCAGCATCTGCTTTTGGTGAGGGTTTCTGGAAGCTTCCCCTGCTGGTGGAAGGTGAAGGGGTGGTGGCATCACAGGATTATATGGTGATAAAGGAAGGAAAAGAGAGAGGAGGGAGGTGGCAAGCTATTTTCAACAGCCAGCTTTGGTGGGGGTTGGGGACACTTCATGAGTTAATAGAGCAAAAATTTTCTCATTACCTCAAGGATGGCACCAAGCCATTCATGAGGAATTTGCTTCCATTACTTAAATTCCTCACTTTAGGTCCCACCTCCAACATTGGGAATCAAATTTTAACATCAGATATGGAAGGGATCAAATGTCCAAACAATTTCACTCACCTTGTGCCCATATAGCAGACAAGAAACCAAATGGTTAGAGCCCTTCTGATTCTCCAAGTTACAAAATTTATTAATATGGAGTCCATTATTAGGAACCCATATTAATACATTTAGGTTGAATCTACTTTAAATTCCTTCCACTTTAATCCCCCATTCTTAAAGTCTATTTATAGTTATATTCTCCAGATTCTGTCTGTATAATTTGGCAAAATCATGTAATAATCCTGTCAGTGTGTAGTTTACCTCATTCTTTGGAGACTGCCTAGACTTGAGTGTAGTTATAGGTCTCAAAGCAAAGAAGTGTGATAGAGTGTGATATGGTTTGGCTCTGTGTCCCCATCCAAATCTCATATCGAATTGGAATCCCTATGTGTCTAGGGAAGGAACTGGTGGGAGATGACTGGATCATGGGGATGGATTCCCCTCCCCCACACTATCTTCTTATAGTGAGTGAATTCTCATGAGATCTGATGGTTTCTACCTGTGGCACTTTCACCTTTGCTCTCTCTCTCCTGTCGCCGTGTAAAACGTGACTTGCTTTTCCTTCATCTTCCACCATGATTGTAAATTTCCTGAGGCCTCCCCAGCCATGCAGAACTATGAGTCAATTAAACCTCTTTTCTTTATAAATCACCGAGTCTCAGGTAGTTCTTTAAAGCAGTTTGAAAACAGACTAATACAAGGTGGATGCTGAGGAGAATCAGCAGTGCCTTCTAAGGCAACTACCTCAGAAAAGGCCATTACAGATTTATCAGGCAATTAAGGACTAACTTCTCCTGGCAAGGGTGGAGGGGTGCATCTACAGGCAAAGAAGACTTATCAGAATATGAAGGTGCAATAACCCCGACTCATTAGTGTAAAGGTAAAATGAGGCTGGAGCTGAACCGGGAACAAAGACACAAGGTAAATGGCAGTGAGAATAGCCTTTATTAGGACTCGCGGGCGAGGTTTCTCGGTCCAAAGGTGCGGGCCGAGGAAGTTGCACTGAGGGAGGAAGGTAGGGGCTTCTTATAGCCTGAGAGGTAGGGAAGCTGGTTGTGCAAACAGGGCCTGGGGGGTCTTGAAACTACTAGGGCAGGAGTTGAGTAAGGGTCATGAGGAAGGGGTCTTTGGAAACTGTCAACCGAAACTGCTGTTTAGGAACTTGTGAAATGCAGGTGAGCTGCAGGTCATGGGGGAGTGTGGTTGCCCAGCCAACTCTGATGCATGTAAGTCTGCGGGTGTATACAAGGGTGAAGGGAGTCTTTAACAAAAGGCCTGCTACGCTGGGTAATGCGGCCATGTTGGGTCTAGATTCCTGCCTAACAATTAGGACCTGCCCCTATGTTTCAATTTCAATTTGTAATATCTTAACCTTCTCAATCAATACACTCGCTTTAACAGAAGACATCCTGCCATGTTGAAAATAGAAATTATATTGTGATTCAGTCACTAGAGAATTAGATTCTAGGTTTAGTTTTCAGAAATCTTAGCCCTCTGGTTATAAGGCACGAGATTCTGTCAGGGCCAAAACAGCTTCCATGTCATATATGTGTGGGTTGAGCTGGGAATTTTAGTCCCTGAGCTTCTTGTTTTCTTTTGTAACTTTGTCCAGCTCAATTAGGAACAACCAGCCAGGTTGGACGTGATGACTCATGCCTGTCATCCTAACATTTTGGGAGGTTGAGGCAGGCAGATCACTTAAGCCCAGGAGTTCAAGACCAAGACCAGCCTGGGCAACACGACAAAACTCTGTCTCAACAAAAATATAAACAATTATCCAGGCATGGTGTGGCATGCCTATAGTCCCAGCTACCTAGGTGGCTGAGGTTGGGGGATCGCTTGAGTTTGGGAGGTGGATGCAGCAGTGAGTTGTCATAAGTACTTGACTATGTGTAGCCAATGGACACTTTTAAGAATAGTTTGGGTATCACTGTTGTCACAAAACACCATACAAGCTTTATCTTTCATATTAAAATCAGGATCATTGCTGCTTTCAGATCTAATCAGAAAAACCAGTTCTCACACAGAGCCAATTCAAACTTCATCCTTAACATTTTCTTCATTTAGAACAACCCTCGGCCAGGTGCAGTGGCTCACGCCTGAAACCCAGCACTTTGGGAGGCCGAGGTGGGCGGATCAAGAGGTCAGGAGATCGAGACCATCCTGGCCCACATGATGAAACCCCGTCTCTACTAAAAAAAAAAAAAAATTAGCTGGGCATGGTGGCACATACCTGTTATCCCAGCTACTCAGGAGGCTGAGGCAGCAGAATCACTTGAACTCAGAAGGCACAGGTTGCAGTGAGCAGATATCGCGCCACTGCACTCCAGCCTGGCGACAGAGAAAGACTCCGTCTCAAAAAACAAACAAGCAAAACACACACATACATACATACATACACACACACACACACACACACACACACACACAGAAGAAACCAAAAAAAAACTATTCTCAGTACCAAAGTCTGTGTCTGTCAAGGTTCTCTAGGTCTATTAAGAGAAGTATGCTAAAGTATTTATTGCAAGAAATGATTACATAATTGTGCGAGCTGGGTAGGTGAGTCTAAAATCAATAGACAGGCCACAAGGAAGAGCTTGCTTGATCTTCTGAACATACATCAAAGCTGTTGCCAATAGGCAGAATTTCCTCTTCACTAGGGACGTCTCAACTCTCCTTTCAAGACCTTCTCGCTGATTGAATCAGGTTCATCCAGATTATCTCAGATAATATTTCTTAAATAAACTGATTATGATTATCTGATTATGGAGTATAATCACATGTACAAAATACATCTTCACAGCAACATCTAAATTAGTATTTGATTGAATGACTGAGAATTTTAGCCTGGATAAGTTGATGCATCAAAATGACTATTACATTAACCAAGAGGAATTGCATGTAATTTGTATTCAGAGGTAATGTTCATCAGAAAATAAATAATATATATTCTCTGCTGAGAAGTTCAGGTTGTATCCTGTGAAAGATGAAGAGATGATAAGAAATTTTAGGCAAGAAAATTGCCAAGATTTGAGCTCGTTTTGTAATGATAACTCTGAGCCCTTTGTAAGTAATGCCAAGAGGCTTCTCTAATAACAAGTCTAAAATACAAATGTTAGAACCATCAGAAAAGAAGTTGTAGGAGGTGTAAACCATGGGGATGGGTAATAATCACTCATGAATCACACTTTAATTAAGATTATATTTCAAGTCATTTCTTGAGTTATTAGAATGTGTTTAAAACTATGTTAGGATTTAAAAATGCTAACTTGATAAAAATCCTGTTCTTGACTACAGAACCTGACACTGCAGTGGCACTAAACTTGGAAAGAGGAAACTGTGAATATAAAAAAAATGAATATAAAGTGATTGAGATATGCATGGAGTAATGCAAGTGCAGTAAAGGGATGTTCGTGTGCAGGGGACAGGGCAAGTTCCAGAAGCAAGACTAATACATTGAATAAGATAAGAGGGCCTGGGGCAAGAACAATCTTTTTAACAAAATAGACAAAGTCAAAGAAATTGAAATTCAGCATTTAGCTGGAATGCCCAGGGGAACTGAGAAAAATCTAGTAGGGAATAATGTTACAGAAACTAAGAAAAGCCATTTTGAAGAATAAATTAATGGACCACAGATTTAATAGTGCAGCAAGGTCAAGTGAGACAAGAACTGAAAGGAATTTATTATATTTTAAAAATAAGAGGAAATGGCCAGGCACAGTGGCTCACTCCTGTAATCCTAGCATTCTGGGAGGCTAAGGCAGGCGGATCACAAGGTTAGGAGTTCAAGACCAGCCTGGCCAAGATGGTGAAATTCCATCTCCACTAAAATACAAAAATTAGCCTAGTGTGGTTGTGCATGCCTTTAATCCCAGTTACTCAGGAGGGCAAAGCAGGAGAATCACTGGAACCCGGGAGGCAAAGGTTGCAGTGAGCCGAGATTGCGCCACTGAACTCCAGCCTGGGTAACAGAGCGATACTACATCTAAAAAAATGAATGAATGAACGAATGAATGAATAAATAAATAAAAGGTAATTTATTAACTGGGAAAACAGTTTTATTAGAAACATAGAGGGTAGAAGTTCTACTATAGTAGGTTAAGGAGTTACTGGGAGACCAGAAAAATGATTAATATTTACAGACTCTAGAAACTTGGCTTTAAAACAAATTTATATTAGATGGTTAGAGGAGAATGGAGACATGAGTTGTTTTTGTTTTGTTTATGGATGGTACTAGGGCACATTTTAGGCTGGGGAAAAATAATCTAATGGTTTGGAAGACATTAACAGAGCAATAAATGATCTGTCTTCCAGAACATAAGAGCCAAAAGAAAAAGACTTTCTATTTGTTTGGCTTGCTCTTGTGTCACATGCATAGTAGTTATTCAAAAATATTTGCAGAATGGATTAAACAAATCTTTAAAAATAAGAGGTCTTCTAAGCTCAAAAGTGACTAATGGGAGAGAATTTTCATAATCATATTAGAACAGTATGATCATCCATATAAGAGAATGGACAAAAATAATATTTGTGGTATGTATTCATTTGCTATATTCTGACCTACTTCTAATTTAATTTGACCACATAAAATTATTGTATTTAAATATGATTTTCCCACAATCACAAAACCTAAAAGAGGTTCAGGGAATTTAACAAACTGGAGAATCCAGAAATTTTAATCAAAGTTGCCCTGATTTTATAATCTTTGTATAGATGATACATATAATCTACCTGGTATGCGCGCTACTATTTTTTCTTTATTCTTTTAAAAAATATACAAAATGTATAATTGTTGTTATTAAAGTAAAATCAAATCATAATTGTGTCCACATCTTCTCTGGTTTTAAAGATATAACATATAATTACTCAGGTATATATATTAAATAATATTGAGTATCATGCTTCAGATGTTGGTTCATCTGTCACCTCCTCAAAGGAGCTTTCTCTGGTTTTCACACTAGGGTAGGTAATCCTCTTACATGTTCCCTAGCACAATTTTGTGAAATAATTGTCTCAGGTGAGAAACTAAACTTCTCTGCTCTTGTGTCTTAAATCCAGTTTCCTTGAAAATTAAGGCAAGGCTTAAGTGTAATTGATTTCTTCAGTAGGTCATTGGCAGAACATAGACAGTGAGGGAGGCAGAGGCTGAGGTGGAGAAAGTTGGAACTCAAATGCACTTGCTAGGGCTTCGTTACAATTTGTGGAGAGTTTTAACTAGTTGCTGCATGAGAGTGCTCTGTCTACCATGTAGACGTCTTCCAAGAGGCTTTACAAAAATACTGTGTCTCCAAAATGTTCACTGTAGGAAATAGAGAGAAAAAAAAAATCTAGTATTTTCCTTCCTGCTCCTGTTGGTAGAGTTTCTCTAGGAGGAATTCATCACCACCCCAACCATGGCTAAACATACCAGAGCGCATTACCTGGTCACTTTTGCAGCTTGTTGAGAAGCCAAATTTCAGGTACTAAGTGTGCAGATATTTTAAGTATTTTAACCAAAGTCCACACTCAGAATTGTGACGTCAGATGATGTAATTAAGTGGACTTGCACAGTGACCTTCATTGCTTACTCAGTGAAGAGACAGAGAGAGAGAGAGAGCACGCAGGAGATAAGTGAGGTCCAGCGCCAAGGAAAGGAAGAATATATGCAGAACACAATTTTCATCACTTGTTTCATAAGCAGCTCTACTGTGTATTTCTCTGGGCAGAGGGAATAGGAGGGAGGGGGCGGATGAACAGGCATACTCTTTTTGCTGTAAAAGCAAGTATGCTACCAGCTTCTCAGAAAACAAAAGCAATTAGCAGATACAATTACTATGTGAGGTATTATTTATAAATTCAGTGATAACTTGTTTCATGCTTACTCATTAAAAAATGAGAAATGGATCTGAGAGGATGTAAAGATTATAAAAAAACTTTATTCTAAAATAATTTTCCTTCACAGAAATATTATTCTAAATTATTAGAATACTATAAGGAGAGAATAAATCAAAATGTTCTCTTTTGATGATGATCTGAGTTCTCACCTATCTTCTTCAGTGTGTTCTCTGGACAAAAAACTTAGAAAGCAGTGCAGCCAAGTCATAATTGATGAGTGAATATTAGTTACACATTTGCCCTAAGCATATTTATCTTGAAGGTGATAATCATGAGACTATAAGAACATTTTGCCCTGTTAATGGAATGAAAGAATCAGAATAATAAAAAATGAATATATCTTTACTTTTAATTGCACTAAATATCAGGCTTTCTAAACTTTCTGCTCTTGTTCTATATAAATAATCCTTGAAACAATGCATTTTCATGCTTCAAGCTAACTTAAGAATTACCTGCACAAGACGGCTCTTCACACTTTTCTCATATAGCAGACTCTGTGCTTTCTGATTTGAGGAAAGAGTTATGGGAAACAGACATGACAGCTGTCAGGTCCTTTGTCCAAATTTAATCAGCCAGAGAGGAATGTCCTAATCCATCAACACCTGCTTGGGATAAGCAGTAAACCCACCAGAGACAGAGCCAAATACAGTGATTTAATTAATTGAAAGGTGTTGGCAATTCATCAACATGTGGTGCTTCTGAGCAATTTCCAGTACCAACTAATGTAGAGCAGAATATGTGCATAAGTGTCTCAAAGCTTTCTCATTTGCTGTAATTTTTAAAATACCAGTTAATTTGAAAATATTTCAAAATACCAAGAAAAGACACCAAAGAATGTCATCTTGACTTTTTTTTGTTTTAAATTGATATTTGCTATTTTTTAATAAACTTTTAGATGGTAAAATTTTATAAATATTCATAATCTGATGCAGAGTTATACTTCTATATGAGTGACATTTTTACACAGTTAACATGGTGCTGATTAAATTGATGTGTGGGTGTTCTAAGAAAAGGCTATATTTGTCACTCTTGTTCTGAAATGCATATGTAATAGCCTAAAGACAATTATTTCACAATTAAATTGCAAATCAGAGTCATCATTTAGTCTTCCTTATTTTTTTCTCGTATGGTAATTTGGCTGAGTCATGTTAGATCAATCCACAATATTTCTCTCATCTCTTCTCTTGTTTCTGTAAGCAGCAGCTATTCAAATCATTATTTCATGATTTCTTTCTCACACAAACCAACATATTAATCTCCCTCCTTTTCCCTAAACCTTGATCATTCTACACTCAGTCTAGCCAGTCTAGATTTTGTTATTTGGTTACTTTTTCCCAAATCTGTCTCCCCTAGTTTCAATAGATTAAAAATATGTACCTTAATTCCACCTTTTTTTTTTTTTTTTTTTTTTTTTTTTTTTGATTTGGTTGTTGTTGTTGCCCAGGCTGGAGTGCAATGACCTGATCTCAGCTCACCATAACCTCCACCTCCTGGATTCAAGGAATTCTCCCACCTCAGCCTCCCCAGTAGCTGGGATTACAGGCATGTGCCCCCAGGCCCAGCTAATTTTGTATTTTTAGTAGAGACTGGGTTTCTCCATGCTGGTCAGGCTGCTCTTAAACTCCCTACCTCAGCCCACCTCAGCCTCCCAAAGTACTGGGATTGCAGGCTTGAGCCACAGCACTTAGCCTCCAATTCCATATCTTTTTAAAGTCTATTCATATTTAAAAATCAATTTAAAATACTTTCTTCTCCAAAAAGGCTTTCTTAATCCAATCAAACAGAATTGACTGTCTTTGTATTTTTTGAAATCCACATGGCAATATGGTCTTCCCCTGGGGTTTCTAGTTTCCATTTTTGTTTGTTTCACATATTTGCATTTTCAAGACAAAGATTGTTTTGCTCTTTTAGCCTTTTGTTCTCATTTTTTTTCTTTTTTGCTATTCAACTTTAATTTTCTACAATCTAGCATTATCCATTGAACTATTTTATTAAATTATAAAACTCTTTAGGGCATATGCTTGCAAATTCAATTTAATTAAATTGACACAACCTTTAAAATCTCTAAATATTGATCTACAGGTTTGAAAACTATCTTTCTCTAAATAATACTTATGCCAGAATTTTGGGCAGCCAATTCATAGCCATGATGTCTTCAAATATCTTCACCTCATCAGCCAAATCTTTTGCTCGTCCAAATTTAGCTACTTATTTAAAAACTACATAATGTATTTTTTTTCCTTTTTCTACCTAAGTTTACATAATGTCACTTTTTCCTTTTTCTACATAGATTTTTACCTATTTAAAAGCTCTAATTTTGGCCAGGTGCGGTGGCTCACACCTGTTATCCCAGCACTTTTGGGAGGCCGAGGTGGGTGGATCACGAGGTCAGGAGTTTGAGATCAGCCTGACCAACATGGTGAAACCTTGTCTCTACTAAAAATACAAAAATTAGCTGGGCTTGGTGGCACATGCCTATAATCCCAACTACTCAGGAGGCTAAGGCTTGAACCTGGGAATCGGAGGTTACCGTGAGCTGAGATCATGCCACTGCACTCCAGCCTGAGTGACAGAGTGAGACTTCCTCTAAAAATAGAAATAATTTTAATAAAAAGCTCTGATTTTTCCCCCACTCCAATAAGAAGTCCTCATACACATCAACAAAAAGAAATCACTAGAGTGAACATTTTATGTGTATCCAGTGCAGTTTTGCACTTCTCTTTCTTGGAGTCCATATAACTCCTTTATTTCCTTGAAGAATGGACTTTTATCCTTGCCAAATTCAGTTATCATTTACCTCATTTTCTCATCTCTGCCTTCCCTACCATCTCTTCCAGTAGCTTGCTTTCTTGACTGTTCTCTGCTTTTCCTTCAGTTTTGTCAGACTTTCCACACTCATTAACTCATTCCTCTAAATGTAAAAATACACTCATTTTTTTCAAATAAATTATTATTTTTTAAAAAATTTAAGATTTACAGAAAAACTGAGAAGATCGTACAGAGGGACCCATACACCTGTCACCCAGTGTCTTTTGTTTTTAACATAGCTTGTTAGTATGGCAGGTTTGTTACTGTTAATAAACCATTGTTGGCAAATTAGCATTAATAAAAGTTTATATTTTATTCAAATGTTCTTAATTTGTACGTAATACACTTTTTCAGTTCTAAGATCCTACTCAGGATATCATGTTACATTTCAACATGAGGTCTCCTTAGACGTCACTTCTCTGTGACGTTTTCTCAGACTTTTATCATTTTATTATTTTGATGACTCTGACCAAGAAACAATGGTAAATTTGTTTATAAAATGTGGCTGGATTAAAATTTGTCCTTCTTTCTCATTATTAAACCAGTGTTATAGATTATAGGGAGAAAGACAACAAAAATAAATTGCCATATCCATTATAGACTATCAAGGGTATACACTGTCAACATGAATTATAACTGTTGATGTTGACCTGATACCTAACTGAAGTAATGGTTGTCAGTTTTCTCCTCTGAAAAGTTATTTGCCCTCTTTCTCTACATTTTTTGGGAGTCCAAAATCTATGTGAATATTTGTAATTATTCTGTAAGTATTTCTCTCCTCCCCCAACAACTTCCCCATTTATTTATTCCATCATTTATTTATATCAGGATGGACTGATATTTATTTCATACTTTGAATTCTAATCTGATACTACTTTATTTATTTTTATATTCAAATTTTCCATCATTGCTTATTGAGAGGTCTTTCGGGTCCTGTCTCCCTTTGCTGTCCATAACCCATCAATGTGCTATTATCACTACCTCCTCTTCCTTTTTGTTCTTTACCTCCACCCCCTCCTCCTACTTCCTCTTTCTCTCAGCATTTTCTTACTTTTGGTCACAAGATCTTCCATGCTCATCTTGTGTATTTCCTACCCTAATTCTATAATCAGTCATTTCTCTAAGAAGCCTTGCTTCTGTTTATTGGAGAATGGTATGATAAACCAAGATATGGGCACTGGGTTCACTAGTTACTAGCGAGGTGTCATTGATTCTGAAATATCTCAGCTGACAGAGAAGGAACATATATGTGTCTAGGCTAGCCACATATCTATAAATATTTCTGCGGACTGCTATGTACATTCGGTTAAGCTAAGTAGGAGTATGGATGTCTTTAACCCTACTCCATGACCACAAGGGCAATTCTAGACTCCCCCTCTTGCTTCCCTGTAAATTCCCACTCCAACTGGCTGGCTCCTGACACTCATGATATGTTTACGAAATTGTTCAATTCCAGTATACATGTATTGTAGTATCAGAATTTGTAATCCAGATCCTTGCAGGAAATACCTTTTATTAACTATTGTACAGTGATTATGAACAGTTTTATTTTTTACCTTTGCTTTTATAGATCCATGACATTTTTACTCATTTTGGTGAGCATCTTTTCCTCCCTAAGCCCCTTTAGTGAAGTTGCTTCATACATTTCTAATTAGGTTAAACTGTTTTGTCATATTGTGCATCTCATCCTGGAATTTCACTCTCCTACAAAATGACCCCATATAATTTACGTATTTGAAGGTTCACTCTTCTGTGCCTTTGGAGAAATGTACAGTGTCATGCATCCGCAATTAAAGTATCATGCAGAATAGTTTTATGTCTGCCCCCAAATCCCTATGCTTTATATATGAAACTCTCCCTTTTCTTCACAAAACACTGCAAAACACAAAGCTTTTGCTGTCTGCATGGTGTGCTATTTTCTTTCTTTCTTTCTTTCTGTCAGCCAGGGTGGAGTGCAGTGGCGGGATCTCGACTCTCTGCAGCTTCTGCCTCAAGTGATTCTCCTGCCTTTGTTTCCGGAGTAGTTGGGATTACAGGCACCCATCGACACGCCAGGCTAATTTTTCTGTTTTTAGTAGAGACGGGGTTTCACCATATTAGCCAGGATGATCTTGATCATCCAAAGTGCTGGGATTACAGGTGGGAGCCCCTGCACCCTGCCGGTTCGCCATTTTCATAATGTCTTTTACTAGAATCATACATCATAGAACATTTTCAGACTACCTTCTTCACTAAGCAATATTTAAGATTCGTCTATATCTTTCTGTGGCTTTATAGCTCTTTACTTTTTATGATGGAATTACATTCCCTGTTATGGATGTACCATAGTCTGTTTATCCATACACATATTGAAGGACATCTTGGCTGTTTCTCATTTGGGACAGTTATTAATAACATTTCCTAAACATCACTGCCCAGGTTTCTCTGTGAACCTAAGTTTTTTCATACAGTTTGACATATACCTACAAGTGCAATTGCTGGTTCTAAATAAGATTATGTTTTGCTTTGTAAGACACTGGCCAGCTGTCTTCCAAGTGGTTGTGTGATTTTTGTATTCTCACCAGCAAGAAATGAGAATTTATATTGTTCTTCAGTAATTGGCATTGGCAGTTTTTTGAAACTTACTTATTGTGATAGATTGTAATGGTATCTAATTGTGGTTTAACTTTAAATTGCCTAATGACAGATGACATTAGACATCTTTTTATATGTTTATTTGCCATTTGTATAAGTTATTTGATAATGTCTCGAGATACTTTGTCTACTTTATTGAGTTATTCGTTTCCTAATTATTAGGTATAGGAGTTTTCTATCTATTTTGGATACAAACTGTTTATCAGTTATTTGATTTGCAATGAGTTTCTCTCAGCCTGAGGCTTGTATTTCCAACTCTAAACATTTATTTTGCGGAGCAGAAGTTTTTAATTTTATTAAAATTCAACTTACCAATTTTTCTTTTCAGGATCATATTTTTGGTATTGTGTCTAAAAATTCATCATTAAATCCAAGCTCACTTAGATTAAGGAAGGAGACCACCCCTCATATTGTCTTATGACCAACTTCTGCCTCCAAAGAAAGAAGAAGTAAAAACTAAAAGGCAGAAATGGAATCCACAGGCAGATAGCCTAGCACTGCACCCTGGACCTGGTAGTTAAATATCAACCCCTAACCTAACTTCTTGTGTTATCTATAGATTTCAGATATTGTATGGAAAAGCATGGTGAAAATCCCTGTCCTGGTCTGCTCCATTCTGATTACTGGTGCATGCAGTCCCCAGTCACATACCCCCTGCTTGCTCAATTGATCATGACCCTTTCACACAGACCACCTTAGAGTTGTAAGCCCTTAAAAGGGACAGGAATTACTCACTCCGGGGTTTGGTTTTTGGAGATGTGAGTCTGCTGATGCTGCCAGCTGAATAAAGCCCTTTCCTTCTACAACTCTTGTCTGCGGCTCCTCCTGCTCCATTTTGCTCCTATGTTTTCTTCTAGAAGCTTTAAGGTGTCATGTGTTACCTTCAGATCTAAGATCCATTTTAAGTTAATTTTTAATCATATGATTGCCTGTGTGTAGGAAAATAATTTACATTAGTATATCAACCTTGTATCCTGCTACCTTGATTTACTTATCAGTTTCAAATGTTTTATTTTCCATTTTTACTTATTATATTGACTATCACATTGTCTTTGAACAAAGATAGCTTTATTGCTTCCTTACAATCTGTCTACTATTTATTTCCTTTTCTTATTATATTGTACAAGTTCAGTTGTCTAGCACAACATTGATAGAAAGAGTGAAATAAAACACCTTTGCCTTTTTCCCAGTCCTAGATGAAAAGCATTTCTACTATTAAGTATAATATTAGCTGTAGGTTCTTTCTAAAGTTGAGGAAGCTAGCCTGTATTGCTAGTTTATGAGGGCTTTTGTCATGAATGGGTGCTAGATTATGTAAAAGGCTTTTTCTGCCTCCATTGATATGATAATATTTTTATTCTTCATAGGCTCTTGATATGGTAAATTATATTAACTGATTTTTGAATAAGGAATCAGTCTTACATACCTGGAACAAATCCTACTTGATTGTGGTGCATAATTCTTCTTATACATTTTTAAAAGTAAATTTGCTAACATTTTGTTGAGCAACTGTGGATCTGTATTCCTGAGAATTATCAGTCTGACGTTTTCTTCTCTTACAATGTCTTTAACTGCTTTTGGTAGTTGATTAATTGTGACCTCTAAAATGACTTAGAAAATATGACTTATTCTTCTATAATCTAGAATAAAGTATTAGAAAATGTTGTAACTTTTTTCTTAAATTGTTCGTAGAATTCACTAGTGAAGCCATTTTAACCTGGTGATTTTATTATTTTTTTGAAATATTATTAGTTGTAGATTAAATATCTTGAGTGAACATACTTATTCAGATTATCTATTTCTCCTTGTAGGAGTTTTGGGAATTTGTGCTTTTCAAATAATTGGTATGTTTAATATATAAAATTTGTGAGCATAGAATTATTCATAGTGCTCATTTATTATACTTTTAATGTCATTAATGAGATGTACATTGAAGGAGTCTGTTTCATTTATGATATTAGCAATTTTTAGCTGCTCTCTCTTTTATCCTTTGTCAGACCAGTTAAAAGTTTATCAATTTTGTCTACCTTTTCATAGAACTTGCCTTTAGTTGTGTTAATTTGTTTTGTTATTGTTTTTAATTTATTTTTCTCGGCTCTAATTTGTATCATTTCTTCCTTTCTGTTTGCTATAAGCTTAAATTGTTAGGTTTTCACTAGAGTTTTGAAAGTGAAAGAAATTGCTAGATTATTGAATTGAGATCTTATTTTCTAATATATGCATATAATGAAATGAATTCCTCTCTAGGCAATGTTTTCTCTGCATCCCACAAAGTTCGATAAGTTAGATTTTTATTCTTACTTAGTTCTAACTTTAAAATATTTCTTGTGAGACTTTTTCCTGGACTTCTGCATTATTTAGAAGTATGATGTTTAGCCTCCAATTATTTGTGGACTTTCCTGCTATATTATTGATTCTTAGTTTAATTCATTATGGTCTGTGTAAATTATTTGTATAATTTTATAGTTTTAAATTTGTTAAGGTGTAGGTGTGCTTTATGGCCCAGAATGTGATCCATCTTGGTGAATGTTTTATGTGAGCTTGAGAAGAATATGTATTATGTTATTGTTTGATGAAGTATTCTATAAATGCCAATAAAATTACGTTAATTGATAGTCAATACTCATTTTCTACCCACTTGATCTATCAATTACTGAAAAAGAGATGTTGAAATCTCCAACTATACTGGTAAATTACTCAATATTTTTCTTGCACTTTTTTTTTTCCAAATTGTGTCCATCACTTCTATCAGTTGATGCTCTGTCGTTAGAAGCATATATTGTAGTTTGCTAGGTCTTCTTGGAAAATTGATCACATTATGATTATATCATTGTTTCTTTATTCCTGATGACTCCTCTTGATCTGAGGTCCACTTTGTCTAAAATTAATGGAATAACTACTGCTTTTTAAATTAGTCATCATATTATGATATCTTTCTATATCCCTTTTCTCCTTTCCTAAAAACATCCCTATAGTTAAAGTGGGTTTTACAGACAACATATTGTTGAGTCTAAATTTCATGCACTCTGCCAACCTTTCTAATTAGTTTCTTTAACCTATTTATACTTAATGTACTTAAATAGATATTAGATACATAGCTAAGTATGTATACAGAAATAGAGATAGATATGAATAGATAGATAATAGATAGATAGATCTATTTGTAAGGTTACATATAATTCTGTTTTTCTTCTCTCAGCATATTAAGTATATTACTTTATAATTTCAGGAATTTCAGTATTTTAAACTATTCCGTATTCCTGTATTCTGAATACAGAATATTTAACAGTAGAATGTTAAATAACTTATAATTACTTATAGTACATAGAATTATATGTACTATATAATGTATAACTATAATTATAAAAAATATAATAACTACTATATATAATAACTATAATTACTTATAGTACATATAACACAGTATTATATCTATGGAACAGAGTATGTTCATTTTCTATTCCCATCCTTTGTGACATTGCTCTCATCCATTTATTGTGCTATAATCATCCAAAATATCATTATTATTATTAGTTTAAACATTTATCTTTTAGTCGGTTAACAATAACTTTAAATATTTTTTTAACATTTATTCCTCCTCTGATGTTCTTTCTTTATGTAGATACTAGATTTTTACTAATATCAAATCTTTTCTGGCTGAGGAAAATTCTTTAACAGTTCTTGTAGCACAGGTCTTCTGCTGATGAATTCCCCCAATTTCGGTTTTCTGAGAAAGTTTTTATTTCTACTTCACTTTTGAATGCTAATTGTAGTAGTTATAGAATTCTAGCTTGACTTTTTAAAAATGTTTAACATATTAAATATTGTAGTTTTCTTTTTTCTAGCTTGCAAATTTTCTGCCATGAAGCCGGAGGTTTCAAATTCCTCTAGCGTCTTTTTGTTTCCACTGTTAACTTCTCAAAGTTTTCCTTCCAAGAGGTTGTGTCTTGAGGCCCTTTCAACTATAATCCACTATTATTATACTAGAGCATTGTTAGTGTCGTGCTAATGTGTGATGAGTGGTGAAAGAACATGCCCATTAAATCTGTCTTTCAATGGGCTTATGCTTCTTGTCTGTAACCTTCACAAGTGTTTCTTCTTGTAATTTTCTCTTCATTCCCACCTCAGATAAGGCAAAAATGATATATATCTCCTACACACAGATAGCTGCATGGTAAATTTTAGTATAGTACATTGGAACTTATGATTGTAACTTTTGAAAGTAGAGTGTTACTATCTATAGCTGCAGTCAGATGTTAGTTGGGGGAGGAGTCACCTCAAAGGTTTCTTTAATGTTATGTCTGACTACGAATGTGGGAATAAGCTGGGTCCTCAGTAGAGACTATTGGTTAAACTATATAAACGTGACCTCTACCTATAACCAGGAATTTCTTGCAGTGTGATGACCTGGTTTGAAGGTCAAGGATATCACATTTTCTTACCTGGTCTTAGAAGTCACGGAGCATCCCTTCAACCACATTATGTTTCTAATAATTGGGTGACTAATTCAATCCTATATTTAGTAGGAGGGAAATTAGACTCTAACTCTTGAAAGAAGTATCAAATAATTTGTGTATTTATTTTAAATACTCCATACATACTTTACAGTCCATTTTGTGTATATACTAGCTCAGAACATCTAAATTAATCCAATAATGTCCTCTAGAATCTTCCATTTGCAATCTATTGCACAATGTTGTCAATGTTCCCCAAATTCTCTTATGTTCCCTCATGCTCTGTTGCAACATAAAACGGATCACTCATTATTCATACACTTAATATGAATAGTTCACATTTGTTTACAGATTTCCTCTACATTTGTTAATGACCTTTTTTGTTTCTGCTTAAATCTAAGGACAAATAAAGATTTCCAGTACTTCTATAGTCCCTAAGAATTGCTGATTTAATGTAATTTTATGTCAATACTTCACTTCATTCTCTCTTGGCTGCTTAACTTTCTTCTCTCCTTCAAATTTCAGTTCTGTATTCAACAGAATATTCCTCAAAAGAAAATTGTAAATCAGGGTCACACTACTTGGCACTTAATAGGACACACACACATACACACACACACACACACGTACACATGCACATGACTGTTTTATTTTATATGGTCTTCTTGCTTGACATTGTAATACATATAGACATTATAGTTTTGTGATTATTTTAATATTTATCTATAGTATTTCATATCTACCATAGTGTTGAATATATATAATGAGATATTCTTAAGAAAAATTTCCTGTCGTATATAAGTAACAAAAACAAAATGGCACAAATATTCTGTAGGATGATAATACTTGTTTTTATTTTAAAACATTTTAATGACTTCAGTGAGAAATAATTTTCATAATATATAATTTACCTAATTAAAATGTTCAGTTCAATGGCTGTTAGTATATTCATAGAAGTGAGAAATCATCATCCACAATAAATTTTAGAACACTTTAACAACCTCCAAAGAAAATTCCTTACCCATTAGTTGTTATTCAACGATTACCCAAACTTCCTAGTCTTGAGCAAACATGAATCTTCCTGTTTCTATAGATTCGCCTATTCTGTGTTTTTTCATTTTGACGGGGTGTCTCTCTGTGTTGCTTAACCTGGAGTGTAGTGGCACGATCTCGGCTCACTTCAGCCTCCACCTCTCAGGTTCAAGCGATTCTCCCACCTCAGCCTTCCGAGTAGCTGAGATTACAGGTGTGTGCTACCAGGCATGGCTAATTTTTGTATTTTTAGTAGAAACATGGTTTCACTATGTTGGCCAGGCTGGTATCAAACTCCTGACTTCAGCCTCCCAAAGTGCTGGGACTACAGGCATGAGCCACCATGCCTGGCCTGAATATTTTATATAAGTAAAATTATACAATATTTGTGTTCTTTGGAGGTCTGACTTCCTTCATTAAGCATATTCTCTTCAATATTCATCTCTGTTGTAGCATGTGTCAGTGTTTCATTCATTTTCATGTCTCGATAATATTAAATTCCTAGTAACTTTTATAAACAATTTAAAGTCTATTTTTGACTGAAATTATTATAGTAACTTAGTCTTCCTTACTGTTGAATGATAAAGTTGCTCTATCCTTTTACTTTTAACCTAATTGTATTTTTTTATTTAAAGAGTTTCCAGTAGAAAGCAGAGTTGGATCTTGTTTTTATTACCAAGTGTATCAATCTCTGTCTTTTATAATTATCAATTGACCTTAGCCATTTCCTTTGCTTTCTGTATTTGAATTACCGTTTTGAGTCACTCGATTTCAACCTGAAGAATTTCCTTTACTATTTCTTCTAAAGCCAATCTAATAGCAGCAAAAGCTCTGTGTTTTTTTGTTTTTTTTTGTTTTGTTTGAGACACAGTCTCACTGTGTCGCCCAGGCTGAAGTGCAATGGCATGGTCTCGGCTCAGTGCAACCTCTGCCTCCTGGGTTCAAGCAATTCTCCTGCCTCAACCTCTTGAGTAACTGGGATTATAGGTGCCACCATCACACCTGGCTAATTTTTATATTTTTAGTAGAGACGAGGTTTCACCATATAGACCGGGCTTATCTTGAACTGCTGACCTTGTGATCCCCCTGCCTTGGCCTCCCAAAGTGTTGGGATTACAGGCGTGAGCCACTGCACCTAGCAAAATCTGTTTGTTAAAATTTTTCTACCGATGTCCTTTTAGTCTTTATTTTTGAAAGACAGGTTTCTGCAGATAAGATACTTGATAGTCTTAACTTTCTTTGCTATAAATGTATTCCCAATGATTTCTAGACTCCATTGTTTTTCCTGCTAAGAAGTTAGGTGTGATTTTATTAGAGTTTCCTTATACTTGAAGAGTGATCTTTCTGTGTTGTTTTCGGGACATTTTCTTTGTCTTTAGCTTTCTATATTTTTACCATGCTGTGTCTGGGTGAGACAACTCTTCGGCTTTTCCTACTTGGCATTTTTTAAAATCTTCTTCGGTATATAAATTAATATTTTCATCATAATTTGAGGAGTTTTGCCCTATAATTCTTCATTTTTTTTCCCTGCTTTTTATCTCCCTCTTGTCCTTTGTGCTTCTATGATGTGTATGTTGGTGTATTTCTCTGGAACTCTCTTCACTTACCATCATTCGTTTCTCATGTCTTCTTTAGATTGTATAACCTACATTGATCGATTTATGGCTTTTGCTTAATATTTTATTTTATTTTATTTTATTTTATTTTATTTTATTTTATTTTATTTTATTTTTTGAGACAGAGTCTTGCTCTGTTCCCAGACTGAAGTGGAGTGGCACTATGTCAGCTCACTGCAACCTCTGCCTCCCAGGTTCAAGCGATTCTCCTGCCTCAGCCTCCCAAGTAGCTGGGACTACAAGTGCACACCACCACACCCAGCTAATTTTTGTATTTTTAGTAGAGACAGGGTTTTACCATATTGGCCAGGATGGTCTCAATCTCTTGACCTCGTGACCTTGTGATCTGCTAGAGCCTTGGCCTCCCAAAGTGCTGGGATTACAGGCATGCGCCACTGTGCTCAGCCAATCTTTCATTTTTTTATTGAATGAGCAAATCTGCCAGTTGAGCCCCTCTAGCTAATTGTTAGCTACTATGTCTTTTAATTCCAGATTTTGTTTTCATTCCTTTTTATAATTTTAATTTTTCTCATTGATATAATCTATTTGATAAGATATTGTCACCATATCTTGCTTTTCCTTTTTAAACATAGTGTCATTTAGTTCTTTAAAAATTTACCATATCCATTTTGCTTTTGTCTGCTGAGTTGAGATTGGGGCCCCATTAAGGAGAGGTTTTGCTTTATTTCATAGGTATAGGTTGCTCTTTCATGTTTATTTGCATATCTAATAATTTGTCATTAGAGATTGAATATTTTAGATAACATATTACAGTAATTACAGATACTGTTACCACTTCCCATCTTGCTCCTCATCTAGGGTTGTTGTAGTTGCTATTGCCACTTCATTTATTTAGTGACTTGGGTGGAAAAGTTTAGTTAAGTATATTTCCCAAGCAGGGTGCCCACTCTGGTGCCATCTTCAGAGATCATAGCCTTGGATTTGCACACAGTCACTTTGGGATAATGTTAGGGTTCACAGGTCTGCTTTTGAAAGTATCCTGTGATATTTCTGTAAATCTATCTACTTCTGTTGGTATCACATGCAGCTATAGCTTTCACTAGTTGCCAACTGGCTTCTCTATTGTTTTTCACAATGTCCTCAGATAGAAATTGTTCCACAGTCTGATCAAAATTTAGGTGCCTCTTCATGGGTCTTCTGTCATGCTAGTCTTTGAGGTTTGTTTTGACCCAATGAGGAACTTTTATTAGCAATCTCTTTCCCCAGTTCTCAGTTCTCTCTGGTAAACCTTTAATTTATATGAAGTTTATTTTGTTATCTTATGGAGTTATCAATCTACTCTCAATTTTTTTTTTTTTTTTTTTTTTTTTTTTTACCACTATTGTGTTCTAAACTGCAATTGGGCTTATTTTTCCCCAACTCTTTCCCAAATAACACCATTCTTTGGGGTTCCCCCTGCACAAACACTCTTTGCTACTTTTCCAGATCAAGACATAGATACAGTGACCCACTTCTCTTGGCCTGACACTTCTTCTTATAAGTGGTATCCTAGGAAAGGCACTAGCTTATGGTCTTTAGGGCTTACCTCTCCAAGCCTGTAACCTCAATCCTACCATGAGCCACAGAGGATCTATTTATGCCTTCATATACTCAGCCTGCCATGCCTAACATGAAACTGCCACCCTACAGGTGGGGCTAGGTAGAAGAAGAGAGTCCAAGCCTTTTCAGCTGTTCTTGCCTTAATGAGAATTTCTGCCAAATGAAGTGATGGTAAATATAAAAGGCTGATGGTTTGTTTCTTGGGGGAGATCTTCACCTCATGATTCACTGCTGGGAGAACAGGAAGTCCTGTGCTCTTGGATACACCCGCAAAGATGGAAAATTCTGCATGCTGAACTCTTGAGCAGGAAGAGTGGGTCATGGCTCAGATGCCACAGATTCACTATTCTTAGCAAGATTTGATCAACTTACTTGAATACATGCTCTTTTTATATTTGCTGTATTCCCTTAGGGTAATTTCTAGAGATTTATAAATGGTAAGCTTATAAATTTACCATTTTCACTAGTTATGCTGTTTCCCTAGAGAATGTGTCTGCATTGATATATATATATACCACTATTCTAAAAGTTATGAAACTCTCACAGAAATGCGTTGAAATATTTTACTTGCAAGGACATGTGTTGATTTTCAACCACAATATAAGACTAGATTTTCCACTTGTCTTTTATTTCTGCATCCATACATGGACAGCTGGTACTCTCAATTCTGCACCAGATGGAACAAAGGCTATTGGTACCTCTCTGGATAATGGTAC
This sequence comes from Piliocolobus tephrosceles, assembly GCF_002776525.5. Classification (NCBI taxonomy): domain Eukaryota; kingdom Metazoa; phylum Chordata; class Mammalia; order Primates; family Cercopithecidae; genus Piliocolobus; species Piliocolobus tephrosceles. The sequence goes on from NC_045437.1 coordinate 28,458,906, forward strand.
CTATATTCCTGTGTTAACTCAACTTTCCTTTTTAGTACTTGTGAAAAGACAACTATAATTTTAAAGAATCTTTCATTCCCCTCAGATAAAGTATGTAAATGGCCCTAAATTAATATTAAGAGTAAGTATACCATGATAGATTAGTTTCTGAAAAATGAAGAAAAGAATACTATTTCAGTGAGTGAGTCATTTTATCAAAATATTAAAGAATTGACTTTCTGGCACTATCTTCATTCTTTCTAGTATCCTCAAGGCAAATCTACATAAAACGATCTCTATTTAGTTTACTGAATCCTATGTATAAAATGTAATGACTTACTCTTTGTATCTCCAGCAGAGCTGAATCATAGGGTGAAATTTTGTGCTGTGTAAACCTAGAAGACATAAATCTAGTCACTTTACTGCACAGATTGGTAAACTGAGGTTCACAAAGACTAACTATTTTGCCCATGGTGACATAAATGGTTACTAACTGAAAATATGAGCTCATGAATCTGGGTTATGTTTTCTTCCCAATACATCACTCTGCTTTACCAAAAAATGTAGAACCACTTCTCTTTCCAAGGAACAAAATAATTCTCTTATTGTTGTCTTTTAGAAAACATATAGATGGCACTTGGTGTAATTTATGGGCTCCAGGGAGTTATCCATCAGTGAGCGAAGAGAACCATATAGCTTCATGTGATTACACATAGAGTGATCAATAGCTACTGGTTACTTTTTTTTTTTCACTTTTATTGCCTTGAGTATTACTGAAGAAGTCAAAATGTTATAATTTATTAGAAGCAGAGAAGGGACACTTTATTCTGCATCTCTTGGTAGTTTCTGATGTTATACTATATTACTATGATAGGTGAGTTTGGGGGAAGTTTTAGAGGGAGCAAAATTAAGGGCCTAGATGACACTAATATTCTTTTTAGGGAATCCTGAGGTAAGAACTTGCCTATAGCTATATTTTTCTCATAGGTTTATCTGAAAAGGCAGGGAGGCATAGCAGAGACTGTCCTAAAATAAGTAAGTTATATAATTTATTAAATTATTTATTGAAACCAATAATTCAGTAAATTTCCACCCTCTGTTTCCTTCTTTTGTCATTCTTAAAGAGTAAATCCTAATTTCTTATCAAAGTTAATATCTTAAAATAATTCAGTTCCACATCACTGCTGCAAACTTAAGTCATTCTCATATATGTATTTAGACTTTTATCCTTCTAGTAGCTTAACTTTCAGTATTTCTTCTACGTTTTTTATGGATCAATTATGTATTCCTAGCCTACAATGTATTCAGAATAAATTAACTTTACAAATAATTTCCATTACTCTATAATGTATTTATTGAGTAACATCCTTTTTGTAATAAGATGAGTACAGTGTATGCAAATATTCCTGGAAGTCAGTAGTGAATGTGAACCATATAAACATATAGCATGAACGCCAAACTCAAAGTGTCCTCCAGCCAAAGTCCCCTTATATGTATACATAAATTCTTGTGGCCATTGTAACACCATCTGATACAAGAGAAATGTGATTGTGAGAAAAAGGTGGACAGAAAGAAATAGTAATGTTAGCTAATTGCAGATAAATAGGTCATTTTGCAAAATTTATGAAAAATATATGCTCACGTGAGTATATTATTAATGCCCCCTTGTGGGCCCATGTAAGAGAGCGATCTTGAGGGTTAATCTGTATTAGTTTTCTGGTAAAGGTTCTTCTGTTTCTATTAACTCCCAACACTTTGGGAGAAACATCTCTACTCATGTAACTCTTGAGGAACATCTCTACTCATCTGAACTCTTCCTATGAAGGATGAGATTACATTTACTCCAGGACTATGGCTTCTTCAATTATCTCTAATGTCACCGCATTATTCTCTTTGTTTATAGGAATTGATCCTATTTGTAAAATACAAATATAGTGTTGTATCACATTGTTTATTTATAATGTATCACATTCTTCATTTATTATATTGCAATCTTCATTTATGTATGTATACTTTCCAATGCCTTCTATTGTTATTTAAATAAATCTGAAGTCCTTATCATTGTTTACAAAGCTTTGTCTTATCACTACAACCAAATCCCCTCCAATATCCCAATCACACTACACTTATTTATGGTTCTTAAGAAACCTAGACATGTTATAATCTCCTGGGTTTTTATCTATTTTTAATCTACCCTTCTTGGAAACATTCCCTAGTTTTTCACAAATCAATCTTCTACTTTCAGTTGATACCTATGCCTAAATGTTCTCCTAGACAGTTTCCTATAAGCACCCCACCACCATTAATCTCTACACAGTTCTTTTAAATAGTATTTGCCACAATTTGAAATTATCTACATTATATGTATAATAGGTATTTATAATATTTTTTTTATATAATAGCAAGGCATTCTCTCTTATTAACCACTGTTTCCTTAGTATCTACATGAGTGCCTACAATTGTAGTGATTTTGGATGAATAAATGAGTAAATAGTTATAGATATTTAGAAGATGGAGACAAGTTATTCACCCGAACAAAATGTGCAGGGTAAGTTTAGAAGACATTGCAAAGAGAAGGAAACAAAAGACTACAAATTGTAAGTAATTTACATTGTGAAACAGGTGTGTCACATTTACCATTTTTCCACAATTCAAGCATACTTCAGAGATACTGGATAAAGTCATCAAGATAGTAAATAACAACCCACATGGAAATGCAACTGACATCTTCACCACCAATAGAGCCATAACTTGAAAATATTCCCACTCACATGGTGGAAGTCAGACAAGTTTGTGGACAAACTTTTAGAAGATTCTTAAAGTCATTCACTACCTCTTCAGTGGAGACAGTAAACAACGATAAGCACTGCAATTTATTTAAAGATTGTCCCTCTAATCTTTCACAGTGCCCCATTTCTGCCTCAGTAATAAAAGGTCAGGGGTGGAAAATTGGGTAGAAGGTGGGTATTTAAAATTGGTCTCTGATGCTATTGTAGTTCCAAATGAAATGCTTCTGTCTTTGAGTCTTTGCATAATATTTGATGTGGATTTATTCTGCTGTAAGCAGAAGTGAATGCCACTAATACAGTGCCTTTGCAAATGTTCTCATTTACCAGCTTCTAATCTTCCCTCAAGGGAGACACTAATTTATGTGGCAAACAGGTAACTTCTGAGTTAACTTTCCTTCTTTTAAGATACTTTCTTGAACATAATCGGAAGTAAGAATTCTACAAGGAAATGCCTGCTCACAGCTTCTGTGGAGTTACCTGCTGTTCATCTGTGGTTCTCAGAAGGTTTCTGTGCCAGACACTTGTAATTTTTTTTTTTCAGAATATTAGGAAATATAATTTCACTAAACGGTCTGATAGAGGATTGCCAGGTGATGAAAGTCTGATCTTGAAGCTTACTTTCATTCCCCCTTTTTTTTTTCTCTACCATCAGAGACAATACAGTCTGGAACTAGAGGCCTAGAAATCTGGCCAAATTTCCTAAAAACAAAACCATTTATTTTTGCAAAGAGAAATAGCATTACTTTCTCATTCTGCTCCCAGATCAAATCTCCGATATTCATATTTCCTTCAATACGTGTCAATTTCTATCTCTGTAAGAGCCTGTTTTACTATTGACGCTGGGCTCTCTGTCATCAATTGTTACGATTTGGCGATATTCCATTCTTCCTGTAAGTGCTGCTCTCAATTGTAATTGAAAGCCCTTTGTGTTTTCAATTCAAATGCTTCCTGATAAATAGGATCTGTTATTTCACTTGATGTAGGGCATTTAAAAAAGAACTGTCCAGTTCTGTTCTCTCACCTAGTATGTTCTTGGCCAGCTTCTTCACTCAATTCATTTTTCTTTTGTTCACCTGACTTTGCTACTGCTTGTCAATTTATACGTAACCTGATTGGTTCTCTATCACTGCTGTTGCTGCAGTTTTAAAGCTTCAGTCTCAAACTCTGGTCATGTAACTTAGAGCCGTCTCCAACCTAACTACCTTCTTCTGAAGTGTTTGGATTTGTGTTTTCTACTGGGTAAACTGCATAATCTTTTCCTTAACCAAGAGCTCATCAATAATCTCCTTTTGATGTAAAAGGATTTGATGCTGTTGCAACCTCTGAGAGTGTTTTTGTAGAGCATAAACTTCTTTCAGGTGGTATGCAAGAGCATTCTGGAGATAACTGCTCTCTTTAAACACATTCTTTCCATCATTGTTCCAACTTCATGATGGGCTTTCCATCATCAGAACTGTCTTTTTTCAGCCTTTTGATCTGATCGATGATTTTCTTCAAAGACCATGCCTTCCCAGGTCCTAACAGTATCCTTATGTTTCTATTAATTATTCTTTAAATTCTTCTTTAGAACTTCTCATTCTTGTTTATTGTCTTCAGCTCTGTCTGAATAAGGCTAATCCCTTTGGATTTTTTAATGGAACTATTTCTCCAGCTTAGTTATTTGCACAATGTATTTTTGTTACAGTTTTCCTTTCTCCTCCTGGGATTTTTCCTTTATTTCAGTCAATTGCTTTTTTTCAGGTTTTCAATTCTTTTCTGGCCCTTACCTTTGCTCTTGCTTTTCCTTTTGTCCTTTCCCTTTGACAGCCATCGTGGCTTCTCCAGTGGCCTGTTGTCCTTGACCAGTCACTGACACTCAGGCTGGCTTTTTCTCTAAGAAAGGCAACATGTAAAGTGAACAAATATTCCCTCTGGGTCATTCCCATGCGTGAAGAGGGCCTCCACACCTGACATGGCTGGAGCACAGGAGTAGGACAGAACACACAAGTGCAGTGTATGTGCAGTGAGTATGCAAGTGGCACAAGTGCCTGACCCTGCCTAGGATAGGTCACACTGGTTGGGGAGTCCTGCTTATCCTTTGAGCTTTGAAACCAGGCATTGACTTCTCCTCTCTAGCTATTTAAGTCCTAGATAGCATCTTCTTTCAATAGAAGGCTATTTTATCTCCATGGAAAATCTGTTGTTTATTGTAGACACCTTCTTCAATGATCTCAGCTGAATCTCTCGATAACATGTTACAGCTTCTACATCAGCACTTACTGCTTCTTCTTGCACTTTTATTTTATGAAGACATCTTTTTTTCCTTAAGCCTCAAGAACCAATCTCTGCTAGCTGCAAAGGTCTCTGGATTCCTCACCTTTCTCAGCCTTTCGATAATTGAAGAGAGTTAGGGCCTTGCGCTGTATCAAACTTTGGCTTAAGGGAATATTAAGGACGGTTTGATAGTCTATCCACACTACTAAAACTTTCTCCATGTCAGCAGTAAGGTTGTTTTGCTCTCTTAATGTGTGTGTCTTCACTGAAGGAGCACTTTACTTAAAAAACTTTTTCTCTCATTCAAAATTTGGTTAACTATTTGGTGCAAGAAGCCTAGTTTTCATCCTATGTCAGCTTTCTTTTTTTAATAATTGCAATTTTTATTTAGATATGAGGGTACCTGTGCTTGTTTGTTACGTGGGTATATTATGTGTTGCTGAGGTTTAGATGTCAAGTTCTTGAAGGCATGGACTACGACGTTTTTAATCTTTGTCAACCCAGTGTTCATCATAGTGCATGACATATGATAGATATTCAATAAATCTTCGTTGAATTAATGGGATTTTATTTTATTATTATTTCAATAGTTTTGAGGGAGCAGGTAGTGTTTGGTTACATGAATAAGTTGTTTATGTGTGATTTCTGAGATTTTAGTGCACCTATTACCCAAGCAGTGCACACTGCACCCAATGCATAGTCTTTTATCTTTCACCACACTCCCAACCTTCCGAAGTTCTCAGAGTCTGTATATCATTCTTATGCCTTTACATCCAAATATCTTAGCTCCCAGTTCCAAGTGAGAACAAATGATGCTTGGTTCTCAATTCCTGAGTTACTTTACTTAGAAAAATGGTCTCCAACTCCATCCAGGTTGCTGCAAATGCCAGTATTTCATTTCTTTTTTTGGCTGAGTAGTATTTGATGGTATTTATATATCACAATTTCTTGTGATGGGCATTTAGGCTGGTTCCATATTTTTGCAATTGTGAATTGTGCTGCTATAAACATGTGTCTTCAAGTGTCTTTTTTATATACTGACATCTTTTCCTCTGGGTAGATATTCAGTAGTGGGATTGCTGGGTCAACTGGTAGTTCTACTTTTAATTCTTTAAGGAATCTCCACACTGTTTTCCATAGTGGTTGTACAAGTTTCATTTACACCAACAATGTAAGAATGTTTCCTTTTCACCACATCCATGCCAATATATATTATTCTTTGATTTTTAAATTATAGCCATTCTTGCAGGAGTAAGGCGGTATCACATTGTGGTTTGGATTTTCACTTTTCTTGATAATGATGTTGAGCATTTTTTCATGTTTCTTGATCATTTGTATATCTTCTTTTGAGAATTGTTATTCATGTCTTTAACCCACTTTTTGATGGGATTTTTTTTTTCTGATTTGAATCCCTTGTAGAATCTAGATACTAATCTATGTATTAATGCAAATACATAATTTGCAAATATTTTATCTCACTCTGTGGGTTGTCTGTTCATTCTGCTGATTATTTCTTTAGCTGTGCATCAGCTTTTCAGTTTAATTAAGTCCCAACTATTTATCTCGGTTTTTCTTAACTTTGCTTTTGGGTTCTCGGTCATAACCTCTTTGCCTATGCCAATGTCTAGTAGAGTTTTTCTGATGTTGTCTTCTATCTTCTATAATGTGAGAGATGAGGATCCAGTTTCATTATTCTATGTGTGACTTGCCAATTATCCCAGCACCCTTTGTTGAATAGGGTGTCTTTTCTACACTTTATATTTTTGTTTGCTTTGTTGAAGATCAGTTGGCTATAAGTATTTGACTTTATTTCTGGGTTCTCTATCCAATTCCATTGGTCTACCTGCTTATTTTTATACCAATACCATACTGTTTTGGTAACTATAGACTTGTAGTATAGTTTGAAGTTGGGTAACATGATGCCTTCATATTTGTTCTTTTTGCTTAGTCTTGCTTTGGCTATCTGCAGTCTTTTTTGGTCCCATCTAAATTGTAGGATTGTTTATTTCTAGTTCTGTGAAAAATGAGAATGGTATTTTGATGGGGATTGAATTTATAGATTGTTTTTAGCAGTATTGTTGTTTTCACAGTATTGAGTCAGTCTACCATCCATGAGCATGAGAAGTATTTCCATTTGTTTATCTATGATTACTTTCAGCAGTGTTTTATAACTTTCCTCATAGATCTTTGACCTCTTTGGTTAGATATATTCCTAAATATTTTATTTTTTTATTTTTTGCAGGTGTTATAAAAGGGTTTGAGTTCTTTTGAGTCTTAGCTTGGTTGCTCCTAGTGTATAGCAGTGCTACCAATTTGTGTGCATTGATTTTGTATCCTAAAACTTAACTGAATTCATTTATCAAATCTAGGAGTTTTTTGGATGAATTTTTAGGGTTCTCTAAGTATAGGATCATATCATTGATGAACAGCCACAATTTGACTTCCTCTTTACTGATTTGGATGCCCTTCATCTTTTTTCTCTTTTCTGATTGCTCTGGTTAGGGCATCCAGTAATGTGTTAAACAGAAATGGTAAAAATGGGCATCCTGTCTTCTTCCAGTTCTCAGGGAAAATGGTTTCAACTTTTCCTCATTCAATATAATGTTAATTTTTGTCAGAGATGGATTTTATTACCTTAAACCATGCCCCTTTTATGGTGATTTTCCTGAGGATTTTAATCATAAAGTGTTGCTGAATTTCATCAAATGTTTTTTTTTTTTTTTTTTTCTGCATCTACTGAGATGATCATATAATTTTTATTTTTACTTTTGTTGCTGTGGTGTATCACATTTATTGACTTGTGTATGTTAAAACAACCCTGCATTCCTGGTATGAAACCTACTTGATCATGGTGTATTATCTTTTTGATATGCTGTTGGATTTGGTTAGCTATTTTTTGAGGATTTTGTAGTATTCATTTTTTTTATGTACTTTCCTGGTTTTGAAATTAGAGTGATACTGACTTCATAGAATGATTTAGGGTGGATCTCTTCTTTCTCTATCTTTTGGAATAGTTTCAGTAGGATTGGTACAAATTTTTCTTTGAATGTCTGATAGAATTTAGCTGTGAATCCACCTGGTCTTGGACTTTTATTTGTTGAGAATTTCTTTTATTACTGTTTCAGTCTTGCACTTTTATTTGGTCTGTACAGAGTTTCTGCTTCTTCCTGATTTAATATAGGAGGATTGTGTATTTCTAGGAATTTATCCATCACCTCTAGCTTTTCCATTTTGTGTGTATAAAAGTGTTCATGGTAGCCTTGAATGATCTTTTGTATTTCTGTGATATTGGTTGTAATATCTCCAATTTTGTTTCTAATTTAGTGTATTTGGATTTTTGTCTTCTTTCCTTGGTTAATCTCACTAATGATCTGTTGATTTTGTTTATCTTTTCAAAGAACCAGCTTTTCATATCATCTATCATTTGATTTTTGTTGTTGTTGTTTCAATTTTATTTCATCCTACTCTGATCTTTGTTATTTCTTTTCTTCTGCTGGCTTTTGGTTTTGTTTGTTCTTGTTTCTCTAGTTCCTTGAAGTATGAGCTTAGGTTGGCTATTTGTGCTCCTTCAGACTTTTTGATGTAAGCATTCATTGATGTGAAATTTTCTCTAACACGGCTTTTGCTGTGTTCCAGAGGTTTTGAAAAATTGTGTCACTATTATCATTAACTTCAAATAATTTTTTAATTTCCATCATAATTTCATTATTCACACAAAAATCACTCAGCAGCAGATTATTTCTTTTATATGTATTCATATAGTTTTGAGGATTCCTTTTGGAGTTAATTTTCAATTTTATTCCATTGTGGTCTAAGAGAGTACTTGATATAATTTCAATTTTCTTAAATTTATTGAGACTTGTCTTGTGGCCTGTCATATGATCTATCTTGGATAATGTACCATGTGCTGAAAAAAAAAAAAAGAATGCATACTCTGCAATAGTTGGAGAGAGTATTCTGTACATATCTGTTAAGTCCATTTATTCTAAGATATAGTTTAAGTACATTGTTACTTTTTTGACTTTCTGTCTTGATGACCTGATACTGTCTGCAGAGTATCGAAGTCCCCAACTATTTTTGTGTTGCTGTCTGTCTTATTTCTGAGATCTAGTAGTAATTGTTTCATAAATTTAGGAGCTCCAGTGTTAGGTGCATAGATATGTAGGATTGTGATATTTTTCTCTCGGACTGATCCTTGTATCATTATATAATGTCCCTTGTGTCTTTTTAAAGCAACTGTTGTTGCTTTAAACATCTGCTTTGTGTCTTTTTAAAGCAACTTTTTAAAGCAACTGTTGTTGCTTTAACATCTGCTTTGTCTGATGTAAGAATAGCTATTCCTCCTTGCTTTTGGTGTCCATTTGCATGGAATATCTTTTTTCACCCCCCTTTACCTTAAGTTTATGTGAGTCCCTCTGTGTTAGGTGAGTCTCTTGGAGACAGCAGATACTTGATTGGTGAATTTTTATCCATTCTGCCATTCTGTATCTTTTAATTGGAGCATTTAAGTCATTTACATTCAACATTAGTATTGCAATATGAGGTGCTGTTCTATTCATCATGCTAGTTGTTGCCTGAATACTTTGTTGTTTTTTTTTTTTTTTTTTTTCATTGTGTTACTGTTTTGTAGGTCCTGTCAGATGTATGTTTTAATGTGGTTTCATTTTAGCATATTTTTGAGGTTTTGCTTCAAGATTTAGAACTCCTTTTAGCATTACTTGTAGTGCTGGTTTGGTAGTGGTGAATTCTCTCATCATTTCTTTGTCTGAAAAAAGATTTTAACTCTCAATGTCTAAAGTTTAATTTCACTGGATACAAAATTCTTGGCTGATGATTTTTTTTTTGTTTAAGGAGGCTAAAGATAGGACCCCAAATCCCTTCTGGCTTGCAGGTTTCTGCTGAGAAATCTGCTTTTAATATGACAGGTTTTTCCTTATGGGTTACCTGGTGCTTTTTTTTTCTCTCAGTTCTTAAGATTCCTTCCTTTATCTTGACTTTATACAACCTGATGACCATGTGCCTTGGTGATGATGTTTTAACAACGAATTTTGTAGTAACTCTTTGAGCTTCTTGTATTTGGATATCTAGATCTATAGCAAGACCAGAGAAGTTTTCCTCAATTAGGTTTTCCAAACTTTTAGAATTATTTTATTCCTCGGGAACACCTACTATTCTTATGTCTGCTTATTTAATATAATCCCAAATTTATTGGAGGCTTTGTTCATTTTTAAAATTTATTTTCTTTTTCTCTGTTGGACTGGGTTAATTCCAAAGACTTGCTTCAATACCTGAAGTTCTTTCTTCTACTTGTTTGATTCTACTGAAACTTTCCAGTGTATTTTGCATTTCTGTAACTATGTCTTTCTTTTCCAGAAGTTGTATCTGTTTTTTCTTTATAATGTCTGTTTTTCTGGAGACTTTTTCATCCAAATCCTGTATTGTTTTTAAAATGTCTCAAGTTGTTTTTTACCTTTTTCTGGTGCCTCCTTGAGTAGCTTAATAATCAACCTTCCAAATTATTTATCTGGCAATTCAGAGATTTCTTCTTTGTTTGAATCCATTACTGGAGAGCTGGTGTGATCTTTGGGAATCCTTGTTTTATCATTTTACCAGAATTGTTTTTCTGGTTCCTTCTAATTTGGGTAGAGTGGTTCAGGGGAAAGATTTGGAACTCAAGGACTGCTGTTCAGATTCTATTGTCCCACAGGGCGATCCCTTGATATGGTACTCTCCCCCTTCCCTTAGTGATGAGGCTTCCTGAGAGCTAGACTCCAGTAATTGTATATTGGCCTATTTTCACACTGCTGATAAAGACATACCCAAGATTGAGCAATTTACAAAAGAAAGAGATTTAATTGGTCTCATGGCTCCACGTGGTTGGAGACACCTCACAATCACAACAGAAGGCAAGGAGGAGCAAGTCACATCTTACCAGGATGATGGCAGGCAAACACATAACTTGTGCAGAGAAACTCCCATTTTTTAAAACCATAAGATCTTGTGAGACTCATTCACTATCACAATAACAATGCAGGAAAGACCCGCAACTATAGTTCAGCCACCTCCCACTGGGTTCCTCCCATGGCAGGTGGGAATTGTGGGAGTTACAATTCAAGATGAGATTTGCGTGGGAACACAGCCAAACCATATCCAATTGTTATTGTTCTTCTGGGTCTAGCCACCCAGCAGGACTATTGGGCTCCAGGGAAGTTCTGAGGAATGTCAGTAAAGATTTTTGGGATGTGATCTGTCTTCAGGTCTCTAAGCTGTGGATACCAGCACCTACTCTGGTGGAGGCGGCAGGGGAGTGAAGTGAATTCTGTGGGAGTCCTTGTTTACAATTTTGTTTAATGTGCTGGTTTCCCCAAATACTGATTATGCGGATAATGAATTTGTCAAGTGGACAGACTTGGGACCCCTGGTTTGCCAGAGTGTTGCAGGTGGTGGAAGTAGCTGTTTTTTTCTTCTTGGAACAGGGCTGCTCTGTTACAAGTTGCTGTTATGGGTTGAATTGTTTGGCCGGGTAAGTTGTGCTTTCAAGAGAGTGTAAGTTGCAGTAGTAGAAAAGGGATAGAATCTTGCCCTACATTGGCCAGGATAAGTTTTCAGGTTGCTCAGGCAATGGCCAGGGCCATAGAGCTCCCAAGAATTTATGTCTTTTGTCTTTGGCTGCCAGGGCTTGTAGAAAAAAGCCATTAGGTGAGGGCGGGGTGGGGTGGATCTGAGCTCAGACTTTTCTTGGGCGGGACTTGCTGCATCCCCTGTGGGGGATGGGGGTGTGGTTATCAGGCCAATGGAGTTATGTCCCCAGGGAGATTATGGTTGCCTCTGCTGAGCCATATAGGATACTTGGGAAACTGGGGAAAGCTGGCAGTGACAGGCCTTAACCAGCTCCCAGGCGTCCAGCAAGTCCAGTCTCACTCCTGCTGTGTCCCGCCAACCACACTGAGTTAATATCCAGGCAGCCACAGAGGAGGGTTGAAACCTTGCCCAAAGCTACAAACTTCTCTACTGAGAAAGCAAGCAGAGCTCCAGCCTTGTCTCTCTCCCCATCTCCCTGCACCTTCAGCTGTGGCTTCTATGCTCCTATCTGCACTTCCTTTTCACCCTTTTGGATTCTGTTCAGGAAAATTTATGCTCAATGGACATTATTACATAGTTCAGCTAGGAGCTTTCTTCACCATTGTAGCCCCTCCCCAGTTTTTCTGGCTGCCTTCCTTTCCCCAAGGACCTCTGTGAAATAAGGCCAGGAATGGCTTCCCTGGGTTCTAGCTGTGGACTGAGAGTGACCACAAGGCTCTTTCCACTGCTTGTTCTACTTTTATATTTCACTTGGCTCCCTAAACCCATTTCAGCTCTAGGTAAGGTTAAACCCTTCTCCTTTGATCTGGATTTGCAGGTTCCCCAGTGGGGATGAGTTTTCAGAGGCTAACTTTTTCCCCTCTCACACTTTGAAAATTCACAGTTTTTTGGTTGTCATGTGGCATTTGCAGCAGCAAACTGCTTCTTTCAAAGCATCTGTCAATTCCTTCAGTTTTCCTGGTATGCTCCTGCAGTGGTTCTTAGAGCAAAAGTTCACAATGTGAGTCTCCAGATATTGCTCTGTCCATCCAAGTGGGAGCTGCACATTAGTGTTGTCGCCCATCTGCCCTTTTCTCCAGATCATCCTGTGTCAGCTTTCAGTATGCTTTCTTGAAAGAGGTTAATTATGTCCAGCTTTTGATTTAAAGTGAGAGACATGAAATTTTTTTTTCACTTGAAGATTTAGAAGTCACTGTAGAGTTATTAATTGACCCAATTTCAATATTGTTGTGTCTCAGGGAATAGGAGGTGCCTGATATGAGGGACAGAGATGGAACAGTGGCCAGTGAGTAAAGCAGTAAGAACACACACATTTACCTGTAAAGTTTGACATCTTATATGGGTGATTTGTGGTGCTTCAAAATCATTACAATAGTAACATCAAAGATCACTGATCACAGATCACCATGAAGATATAATAATAAAGAAACGGTTTGAAATATTGCAAGAATTTCCAAAATTTGGCACAGAAGCAAAAAGTGAGCATATATTGTTGGAAAAATGGCACTGATATACTGGCTTAAGGCAGGGTTGCCAGAAACTTTCAATTTGAAAATTGGCTTTGAATTTTTTATGTGAAGCATAGTAAAGTAAAGCACAATAAAATAAGGTAAGCCTGTACTAAAACTTTTCTTGCAAGTTCAGAATAAACTAAGTAAATCCATCAGCAAAATATAAAAATTTGTGTTTCTTTGTTGTTAAATTTTAAACCATACACATAAAATTAAAAGGGACATAATAGAAAGTGAGGTTAAAAACTGTGAAATAAACTCAATGAGTTTGAACTTTAAATACCCATATGTGATTGACTTAAATGTGATCACCCCTAATGTTTTTATGTTGAAGGTCTAACTTTTGGTACCTCAGAATGTGACTGGTTTTGGAGACAGGGCCTTTAAAGAGTGTGGCTATCAGGATAAGACTTTAATCTAGCAGGACTGGTATCCTTTGAAGAAGAGGAAGAGACACCTGGGATTTGAGTGCACAGAAGATAGACCACCTGAGGACCCAGAAAAGCTGGTTGCTTGCCATCTGCAAGCAAAGGAGGAAGAGAGAAGGCTTTGAAGAGACCAAACCCACCAGCACCTTGAACTTGGATTTCCAGCCTTCAAAACCATGAGAAAATAAGTGTTGTTGCTTAAGCCAGCCAGTCTATAGTATTACAGCAGCTCTAGCAAATTAATACTTCATATGAAGTTTTAAGATAATGTGAATTACTATCAGAGAATCCTATTGCATTTGCTCTCTCATCATTAGAATTTGTTAAAATTTTATTTTATTTTGATAAAATAAAAAGATTTAATTTAAAAAATCTTTTTAAAGAAGTTTTATATACTTGAACTTTGTATAGATAATAATACATGCAGTCAGGAAAGGAAAAAAATCTGAGAAGAATGATTACGTGATATTAAAATGTATGCTATTTTAAGAGTTATTATGAATTCAGCTGAGTGCAATTTGAAATAAGCAAAAAGTAAAGTTTGTAAAGATTAAGACTTAAAAAATTTGTTGTTAGTGGTGTTGGTTGCTTGTTTGTTTTTCACAAAGTATGAAGTTTTTATTATTTTTAGTATTTTCTTTATACAAAAAAAAAAATCAACCAATGATTACATTATGTCTATTAGGTCTTATTTAATATTTCCTCTGACCATCAAAAACTGATGATGAAAAAACACCATTTTTGCCTTCCACAGATTAAAAACTATAAATTTAGAAAAAATCTAAAGAAATCACACAATTATTATCCAATAATCTTTTTATTACACCTTGAAATACCAAGTTCGAATATCAACTTATTATAATATCAAATTGTCACAATATTAAAATGGTGCTCTTCTTATACTTCTCATTTATAAAAGTCAATCATTTTTCAGGTTAATCTGCAAATTCTCATATATAATAATGTCACTGCATGTGAAGATCTTTTATGGGTTTATTATTCTCCTTTAATTCTATATGCATTTTAAAAAGAATTTTTATATAGCAATTTTATACAAATTTTAAAAACTATCAGTTCATGTAAGCATATATCACAGAAAAAAATGGTATTGATTGAATTCTGCTAAATATGTATATCAACTTGGAGAAAAGTCATTTATGTAGTATTTCAATCCATGAATGTGAAAATGCATATTTACATCTACATTTATCATTTATTTTGTTTTTGATGTGTGATAAAATTTATAATTTACCTATATACATATATGGTCTTTCATAGATTTTGTTAGATTTATTCAGAGAGACTTGATATTTTTGAAAAATATATATAAATGGAATAACCCTATATAAGGGTCTTACGCAGAGGATATGAATGACTTAGCTTCAAGGATGCTCTTTCCAATAGCTTTCTGAAAGGTGAACCTGGGAAATTTGCAGAACAATGACTCTGAAAAAAAAAATGTTATGTTGTTAAAAATATACAGTGTCTGTATGTTACTGCTGGTTTATAGAAATGCCCTTGATTTTTAATAATTTTGCTAAAATACATGTAATATATAATTTAAAATCTTAATTATTTTAAGTGTATAGTTCAGTTGTTTTAAGTACATCTATACATTGTGAAACCAATCATCAGAATTATTATATTTTCATCTTGAAATACTGAAACTCTACACCCATTAAACAACAACTCTACTTTATAACCTATTCCTTTAGCACCTAGCAACCACTAATCTACTTTCTGTCTCTATAAATTTGACTGATTTAGTCATTTCATATAAATTAAATTATTAAATATTTGCCTTTTCACAACTGGATTATTTTACTTAACATAATGTCCATCAAGTTTATCTATGTAAACTCTAATCCTAACCCTAGCATATATGCAAGTTTCTTCTATTTATTTATTTATTTATTTAGAGATGGAGTCTTGCTCTGTTGCCCAGGCTGGAGTGCAGTGGTGCCATCTTGGCTCACTGCAACCTCTCCCTCCCAGGTTCAAGCAATTCTCCTGCCCCAGCTTCCTGAGTACAGGCACCTGCCACCACCCACTAGGCTAATTTTTGTAATTTTTAGTAGAGATAGGGTTTCACCATGTTGACCAGGCTGGTTTTGAACTCCTGACCTCAGGTGATCTGCCTGCCTTGGCCTCCCAAAGTGCTGAGATTACAGGCGTGCACCACTGCACCCAGCCAATTTCCTTCTTTTTAAAAACTGAATAATATTCCATTGTATGTCTATACCACATTTTGTTTATGCTTCTACCTTTTGACTGTTGTGAATAATGCTGCTGTGTCAACGCATGTATACATATGTCTTTGAGATATTGCCATCAATCCTTTTGGATATATACACAAAAGTTGAATTACTGAGTTTTGTTAATTTGTACTTGATTTTTCATTTTTAGTTTGTATACAACAAATTGCTGAATTATCCTATAAATTATAATAATTTGATATAGAAGATTCTTTTGAATATTCTTGTTATACAATTATATCATTTGAAAGTACAATATTTTTATACTACTTTCCAATTAACATAGTTTTATTCCGTACATTAATAAGCTGGCTAAGACATCTAGTACAATGGTCAATGAAACTCAGTTTCTAGAATATCTTATTTCTGTTTTCAACATCTCAAAGCTTTCAAAGTAGTAACACAGTGTTTTTGTACATATCTTTGATAGCTTAGAAAAGTTAGCTTCTATTCTTAAATTTGCTAACTTTACTGTAAAGGGTATTCATTTTTATTAAAAGTTATTTTTCTACATCTACTATAATTAGTATATGATGTGTTCCTTTAATTTGAAAATATGACAAATTTTAGTAATTTACTTTTGTATTTTAAGCCAAAGTTGCATTTTCATAAAAACTGAAATTGGAAATGATATACCTTTGATTCTGTGTACAGAATCCAGATTGGCCACTAATTACCTTTAACTTACTTTCTTTGTTGAAATTATCAATCTTCTGTGCTACACTTAATAAGAACAAGTAATATGAGTTTTCATTTATTTCCAGTGAGTATCTTCTTCTCTCTCTGCCCACTCTGCTCTCTCCCCCTTTTCATTTGGCTAATATTTCAGTGCAGTACTGAATAGGAGTAATAAGAGAGGTCATCTTTGCCTTGTTTCTGATCTTATAGTGAAAATTTCCAGTTATTCATCATTAAGCATTATGTTAGCACCTTTCTAGTCAAGTATATTCCCTTCTAATTATTGTTTAGTCAGATATTTTTTCATGAAGAGCTATTATTATTTGTAATATGCTAAATTCTTTTTCTGCATCAATTGATACAATCTTTTTTCTTCTTTGGATTTCGCATATGCCAAAATAAATCAATTGATTTTCAATTATTTCACCAGACTTACATCCTCAGAATAAACAATTGGACATGGTTTATTATGTATCTTATATATTTTTGGATTATATTTTCTAATATATTGTAAAATTTTGCTAATATGGTCATAAGTTCAGCAAAGTAGCAGGATATAAAATCAACATACAAAAATCAGTCGCATTTCTGTATGCCAATAACAACATATTCTTCAAATATAACAAATACTCAGGAATCAAAGGAAGTAAAACACTTATACTCTGAAAACTATAAAATGGTAATTAAAAAGTTAAGGAAGATACAATAAATGGAAAGTTATTTTATGTTCATGGATTGAAAGATTTAATATAGTTAAAATATTCATTCTACCCAAAGCACTTTACATATTCAATGAAATTTTTATTAAAATTCCAATGGCCTTTTCACATAAGAGAAAAGAAAATTAAAATTTTATATAGAAGTTCAATAGACCCCAAGTAGGGAAAGCAATCTTGAGAAAAAGACAAACTCATCACACTTCCTGATTTCAAACTCTATTACGCAGTTATAATTAAAACATTATGATGCTTTAATTAAATAGACATATAGACCAATGGAACAGAATAGAGATCCCCAAAATAAATCCAAGCATTTATGGTCAACTAATGTTCTACAAAGCCATCAAAAGACACAATGAGGAAAGTATTGTCTTGTTAATAAATGGTGTTAGAGCAACTGGATATCAACATGCAAAAGAATGAAGCTGGACTCTTTTCTTATACCATATACAAACATTAACTTTAAGTTGATTAAATGCCTGCACTTAAAGATTTAAAACTGTAAAACTCTCAAAGAAAAAAACAGAAGGAAAGATCGTTGCTATTGGCTTTGGTAATAATTTTTTTGATATGTCACCAAAAGTTCAAACAACAAAAGCAAATATAATTAAGTGTAACAACATTAAACTATAAATGTTCTGCACAACAAAGAAAACAATGAATAGAAGGAAAGACAGTCTACTGATTGGGAGAAACTATGTGAAAATCATATGTCTGATAAAAATATTTTACTTTCAAATGATATAATTGTATAACAAGAATATTCAAAAGAATGGAAAAATGTCTGTTCAGGTTTTTGTCCACTTGCAGTCAGGTTTTTTTCCTTTTAACTACTATTAAATTGTTCGAGTATGTTACATATTTATGCAAAATATTTTGCAAAATACATATGCAATATTTTATATAAATATGTAACATACTCAAACAATTTAATAGTAATTAAAAAAAAAAAAAAAACCTGACTAAAAGTGAACAAAAAACCTGAACAGACATTTTTCCAAAGAAGACATAAAAAGGGTCAACAGGTATATGAAAAGATACTAAATATTGTTAATCATCAGGGAAATATAAATCACAACCACAGTGAGATATCACCCTATACCTGTTAGGATGATTACAGTAAAACAGACAAGAGATAAAAAGTGCTGTTTAAGAGTGTGGAGAAGGAAAACTCTTGTACACTGTCAGTAGGAAGAGAAATTGGTAGAGCCATTATAGAAAAGAGTATGGGGGTTCCTAAAAGATTAAAAATAGAACTATCACATCCAACAATCTGACTACTGGGTAAATACACAAAGATAATAATATCAGCACCTTGTAGACACATCTACACATCTGTGTTCATTGCACTATGATTCATAATAGTCAAGGTATAGGAACAATCTAAGTATCCATCAATGAATAAATGAATTAAAAAATTATAGTATACATATATAATGGAATACTATTCAGCCTTAAAAAGAGGATACTGTCATTTATTTAAAATAAAAACCAGGATGAACTTGGAGGACATTATTATGCTCAGTGAAATAAGCTAGAAAACAGGATGAAAAATTCTGTACAATTTCACTTATATGTAGAATCAATACGAAGGTTTAATACATAGAAACCAAAATAGAATATTGGTAGCCAGGGGTGGGGAGGGGCAGTAAATGGGGAGAAATGGGTCAATGGATGCAAACTTTCAGTTATGTCCAATGAATAAATCTAAAGATCTAAAGTATAGCATGATGACTACAGTTAATAATACTGTATTATATTGTATTGTGTACTAAAAATTTGCTAAGAGTAGATTTTAGCTGTTCTTATTTATCTCACTCACCTCACAAAGATGCATAAATAGTCTGGGCTTGGTGAGGCTGGGAGAGAAAGATCAAGAAAGGATCAAGAAAAGTGGAAGACAGGATGGAAAGTATTTACATGAATATTGAAATAAATTGTCATCAGATTTTTGAAAAAAGGAATGATGATGCAAATAATCACAGTGATAGATTTAAACTATCCTCAAAAGAAGAAAAGTACAAACTCAGTTAGAAAATCTAATTAATATACAGCAAAACAGTGTTTGAAAGCAGGATGTTCTTCCTACTTTGCAGATGACAAGAATAACAATTTTAAAAAATGGAAAGAAAAAATAATTGTAAAGGTGAGCAGCTGCATGGAACTGAATATGGATAATGCTTCATCATACAAATAATTGACTCTTTAGGTTTTTTTAAATACTTCGCCACTAGGATAGACAAATGCTTCAGAGATTTACTAAACAAAACAAAAATGTTTTGATGTGACCTAGACATGAATCCATACATATAAACAGCTGTTTTTACTACAGCAAAAAAATAATGAAATGCCATAATATCTAACTATACCACTAGAACTATGAGTTTCAAAAATCACTAGAAGCTCTGATAATCATCTTTAGGAAAAAACAAAAAAGAAGATATAGGCATAGTAGGAATGAGTCTGTATTTAGACCACTCCTGTAAACAATAACAATAGCAATATAACGCAGGAAATAAGAACAACAATGACAAGGCCGCCATTAACGAAACCCAAAAAGTTATACAATAGTACAGATTTTCAAAGATAATTTATGCTCCAGTATGTAGAAAGTTTACTACTCATATTAATTTTCCAAAAAATATTTTCAAACTGTACTCTGGCCAAATGAGAGATGAATAAAAATAATCACAAATGGGAACATTTAGATATAAAAGGCAGTTAACAATGATGGCATGCTTCTAAGTTAGACTTCAAGAGTCATTTGCACGGGATTTAGTACTCAGAATGAATTACAGAAAGTTGATACAACATCAGTTGTGGCTGCAGCTCAAACACATTGTCACACCTTGGCTGATTCACCCTGTTGGCAACCAGTGGCTTCAGAACTCTCAGCTCCTCTAAACCCTACTGATCTCCTTGTGGAGCGTTTGGGCTTTAATCCCTTCAGCTTCCACCACATTCCTTTGTTTATTTTCCTCAATTCCTCGGGGCATGGTTCATATGTACATCTGTGGCAAAGTGTGCCAGTTCTTCTGCAGGTTGCTGGCATCAGTGAAGTTGGAGAATAGAAGTGGTCATTGAAAAACATTGATTCCTGTTCATTTAATGAATTCCATTTCACCCTGAAGGAGTCCACTTGGTCTGGATACTCCTTTTTTGTAATATAGGCCTCAAATGATCCTCCCACCTTGGCTTGTCAATGTGCTGGGATTACAGGGCTGAGCTTCCATGCCCAAACCAGATATCCTCTTTTCATGTTTCTCTTTGCTCCCTGCCAACCAGACTAGCTGACGTCAAGACCAGAACATTTGGTTACGTGTGGTTACAGGATAATACATTACATGACTTGCTTAAGCCAGTCTCAGAATTGTGCAAGATCCTATCCCCATAATAAATCCATTTGTATCACTCATAATGATTCTGTTCTTCTTCAATACAAATATTTTTTTTGTTGTTTTTTTCTTTTGTTTTTGTTTTTTTTGAGACAGTCTTGCTCTGTTGCCCAGGCTGGAGTGCAGTGGCGTGATCTCTGCTCACTGCAAGCTCTGCCTCCTGGGTTCACGCCATTCTCCTGCCTCAGCTTCCTGAGTAGCTGGGACTACAGGTGCCCGCCACCATGCCCAGCTAATTTTTTGTATTTTTTTTTTAGTGGAGACAGGGTTTCATCATGTTAACCAGGATGGTCTCGATCTCCTGACCTCGTGATCTGCCCGCCTCGGCCTCTCAAAGTGCTGGGATTACAGGCATGAGCCATCGCACCCGGCCACAAATAATTTAATAATGATTTATGTAATGACAATAAAACATATCCTAACTTCCAGAATAAATCACGAGAAAGCATAGAATGGGAGAGAGTACAGTAGAAAGAGCTAATCTTTGCTGATCTCCTCAATCTGTGTATGGGAAAAGGATGGTACGTAAATAAGGACATTAAAAATAATTTTCTAAACCATCAACCACATAATGTCTCCAAGGAAGTATATTCTACTTTACAAGAGAAAACATAGAGAAGTTTTTATGGAGTTTGGAATAGATTTTAAGCGAACAAAGAGAATTTCTCAGTAAGGTGATGCGCATGAGGGAAAAAGACATTCTGGTTGATCAAGAATTTCATTTTCTTATTTTTTAAGGGAGAAATACGGTCCTCTGATTTACAATGATGGTGCATCTGGCAGACAGACAGATTCGTTGTGATGTACCCATGCTTTTCACTGGTAACAATGCCCCCACTTCTGATTGACAAAGAAATCTCTGAGCTGCCAGTACATATATGAAGAAATGCATCTACACATCAAGCACAATACTCTGAAAATTTTAACATGATTTGCTGTGAAATTTTATAAACAGCCTTCCTCTATAAGAATGGTAATATGCTCAATAGAGTAAGAAGTATAAATTTTGCCATTATATCAGCTGTGACTGCTTTTTAAAATTTTTTAATTAACATATACAGTTGTATATATTCATTGTGTACATGATGTTCTTCAGTATAGATACATTGTGAAATGCTCAAATCTAGCTAAGTAACAAATGCATTACCTTACACATAGTTATCATTTTTGAGATAAGAAATTTGAACATCTACCGTCTGAGCAGTTTTCAAGAATACAATGTATCATCATTAACTAGAGTCAGAGCTCTTGAACTTATTCCTTCTATCTAACTGTAATACGAACACTTTGATTAGTATCTTTACAATTGCCCCTCCCTGTGGAACCACCCCAGCCTCTAGTAACCACCATGCTGCTCTCTAATTCAATGAGATCAACCTTCTTAAGTTCCACATGGGAGTGAAATCATGCAGTATTTGTCTTTCTACATCTGGCTTATTTCACTTAGCATACCAGGCTTCAGGAACATCCATGTTCTTCTTTTCAGTCTGTAATAATTGATATGGAAAGAAACCAAATGCATACTAACCTGCTTTTGAACTTGCAGCTACAGTGGTCAAAAGTTGCAAAAGTGTCTTTTGACTTTAAAGACAGTGAATGTTTCACAGTGCAAACGACATCATTTCCTGACACTGATTCCTCAACCCAAGTACAATGTGCATATCTATTCTGTGATTTGTTTATACTTTTTCAAGGGAATGAGCTTCAGGAAATATACTCTGCTTACTGTACTTTGTAAATGAGACAAAATATTTAAATCTTAAATTTTCATGTATTGCTGCCTTTGAGTTAAATGTATGTGTGTGATTTCAATAAGAAATGTGATGAGGAATATTTTGGCTTCTGACTGATAAGAGAAGCTCATGCTTAAATCCTTCTTATAAACTAAGTTGAATTTTAAGAATAGAAAGAGGACAGACACACTTGACTACAGATTTCTGTGGGCAAAATAACATAGGACAGAGGAGATTGGAAGAAAGTAATTCCAATTAGAGAGCATAAAACACCAAGCCAGAGGGATGGCATAAAATGAGTTAAGGGTTTATACACTTACAAAAGGAAATAAAGACACACAAATGAGTGAACAGATCTGACTCTTAAAATGATTATTGAGCTGTGTTAAGTCTACAGCTATACTGTTTTGAGATCAAAGAGGAGTTTCAGAAAATTCAACATTAATTTGCACTATTTTTGTCAGCTGTAGAATCATATGGGAATCAAAGCTTAGCTAAAAAAGTTCTTTTTTTTATTTTTTGGTCAATTACAGAAAGTTAGATATTTTTAAAGTTGCAAGGGACTTTTTGATTTAACAGCTTCAATTATGGCCACCGAATATATAAAATTTAACTCAGTAATAAAACAAAGAAAATATCTGGGGAACTGGACTACATTTTATACTGTCAAAATATAGTTTTTAAAAAGTTAGCAGCATGACTCATACAAATATGACATGAAAATGTGTCCAAAATATATTAATTCACTAACGAGGAAAACAGTAAAAAGATAAAACTAGCTTAAAGAGCATTTAGAAAAACTGGGCATTGAAAGTCATTTTGACAAAAATAATAAAGGATTTTAAAATAATGTGTCCAAGTTAACTATAAAACAAGTAAATGTCTTATGGGGCAATAAAATTTTGAACACCATTATATTCTTCTCTATGGGACAGAAATCTTCATGCTAGCATGTACACCACATAGTCTGGGGTCAAATGAAATAATGGTAACACAGACACATTCCGTCAGATAATTAAATAATTGTAATGTGGACTTGTTAAACGATAGCTCATATGGCATTGAAATTATATTGTACATATTTTCTTTTGCTCATTTTCAAATTTGAGGTACTTTGTCTCTACAGTTCATTTAAAACAGAAGAAACTGGCAGGTCATGTTAATTCTTGTAATAAATATAATAAAACATTTGAGTTTATTATTAAGGATGTACTTATGATGATACTAATGATGATACTGTATATGTAAAATGAGATTTTAAAATATTAAATACCTAACAATTCTATCTTTATATAAATAAAAAGTAAGGCATGCTTGATCTCAATTGATAATTATGGCTGTTCCATTCCATATACTATTTACTTACAGAAATATGGTTGGTAGTATTTTAAAAAATAAGTGCCATTGCTGATTATGCAATATATATATGCAACAAAACTACAGTTTACCCCCAAACATGTAAAAAAAAAAAAAAATTAAAGAAAAAAACAAGAAAGAATAATTATGCATAGGAACTTTGTCAATGGCCACAGCTTTAACCACTGGCTGCTTTTCACTATCATTTTAATTCCCACATTTAAATATTCATCTTTAGGTAATAATTTTTTTGGTAACTAGATCCTTAAAATTAACCCATCGTTTACATTATCAAGAAAAAGGATAGCAATGACTAGAAATAAGTCGAAAAGTGATAGGGACAGAGGAAGTTGATCTATGGAAGATAAACTTTTCAGTCTGTAATAATTGATATGGAAAGAAACCAAATGCATACTAACCTGCTTTTGAACTTGCAGCTACAGTGGTCAATTATTTTACAAGCCAATTTTAGACATTTAGCAAAGCTTCGCTTTAGCCAATTTTGTCAGTTTACGCTCAATATAAAGTTAATTTTTAAAGGATTGATTTGGGCAGCTAAGCAGATTCAGCTATAGCATCTGACATCTGCTGCTTAGCAAATAATAACATCAGTAAAGGAATAAAAATTTCCACAACAAGGGAGTAGACAGTTTAGTAAATCATTGGAAAACTTTAATCAGAACTCTTTTCTCATATTAAAAAAACAAAAGAAAGGAAAAGAAAACAAACAGGAAGATCTCTGCAGGAGAGTGAGACTTCCAAATGAAGTAAATTTGACTACCTGGGTAGAAGACAAATTTTTATTTATTGGGGAAAACTACTTACAGTTAAGTAATAGACTTCAGTTTATTTCTATTCTTTCTAATGAAATACGATTTTGTCTCTGCAAGTTGATATCCAAGGCTAAGGGTAAATGTCTCCATTCTTTCCTTTCTTTTAAGTTTTATTTCTGTCAGCTTATAGGGAATGCGTATCATAGCAACACCAATGTTTAGGCAAGAGAAAAGTCGTAGTTTCTCTAAGTAATATTACTTTACCAGGAATGAGATAAAGCTGTTTTGAGACCATAGAGGAAACACAACAAAAAGCAACAGAATGAATGTGAGTAAAAAGCATCTGCCCATACCCATACTGTCTGTGCAGGGAATCTTAGTAATTTAAATCTGGAACCATAAAGTTGATACATTTTTAGCAACCTTTATAACATGGCCTCCACGCTGTAAAATATTGTGCTAAAAGACTTGCATTACTGTTTTCAGTGCTACTTAAAGCCTTGTGTATGTTACATTTATGTAAAATAGTTGAAGGCAAGATAGATGCCTCAGTCAGTCCAGGCTGCTATAGTAAAATACAACAGACGGTGTGGCTTAAACAATAAACATTTATTTCTCATAACTCTGGAGGTTAAGTCTAACATCAAGGTGCCACCAGATCCAATATCTGATGAGGGCACTCTTTCTCGTTTGTAATGGATTTTTTTTTTTTTCCTATATACTTAGATGGCGTAGAGAGAGGGAGAAAACAAACTTTCTTATGTATCTTCTTATGAGGGCACTAATTCCTTTCATGAGGGCTCCACCATAATGCCTTAAATAACTCCCAAAGTCTCCATTTCCATTACATTGGAGGTTAGGATTTCATTATGTAAATATTGAATGGACAACAACATTCAATCCATAACAATATATTAATAAGCATTAAACATGTAAGATATATTCAAAATCATCAAAGTGATGTTACGAGATAATGATGCAAAAAAAAAAAAAACAACAACAACAAACAAACAAAAAACAATAACAGTCAAGCTTTCCTGGTGTGAGTAAATGGAGTTGAGCTTTCAGGTTCATGATTTTCAATTAAAATGTTATTCAATGGGACAAAACTGTCTACTTCAATAGAAACATGGAAAAAAAAATGAATCACCATGGCAAATAAGGTTATTTTCTTATCCTTGAAGAAAAATATGTCTTTTTTTTTTTTTTTTTCCTTTTTTCTTTGAGATGGAGTTTCACTCTTGTTGCCCAGGCTTGAGTGTAGTGGCATGATCTCAGCTCATCACAGCCTCCACATCCTGGGTTCAAGTAATTCTCATGCCTCAGCCTCCCAAGTAGCTGGGATTACAGGCATGCACCACCATGTCCAGCTAATTTTACATCACGATGCCCAGCCTATTTCTAAGGAATCTTAACAATATGTCACTTGAACTATTATTCATAACAAAGTATTGGTTATTCTATACATGGTTCTATAAAAGTAAATCTATTATTAACTTTTGATATTATTCATGTAAAGTGGAAATAGATTAAATGGCTGCTCATGGGTTTTCTTTGAAAGAAAATTATAATTTCATTTGACCACATAAGGGTATTTTATACAAAGGTGGAAGAAAACAATTACAAAGGCAAACACACTTATTTTAAAATTGTGTCTATGGCAAATTATTTTCATTTTTAATGCAGGGATAATGTTTAAATTTCAGATAATTATTTTAATTATTGTTTTTATAATGCATTTTAAAATATTATTCATATTGTATAAAATACCCTTATGTGGTCAAATGAAATTATAATTTTCTTTCAAAGGAAACCCATGAGCAGCCTTTTAATCTATTTCCTAGATAATTGGCTAATTATGTGCTTCTCCCTCCATCTCATTTTTCTCTCCATTTATAATGGCAGAATGGTTACATAGCATATAGGTGGTCCCAGAGAAGTAACTTCCATCACACGTGAATCTCCATTTCTCTAGAAAATTCACATCAATTATCCTTTCTAACTCACCCTACAACCCTTATCACTTTGAATGAACCTCTTTCATGGAGCAGTTCTTTATATCTCTGCCTACTGTAAAATGTTCTTACAGTTGAATATACATATAATGATGAAGTTGAAAGGCAAACAGTGTAGTATAATTATGTCAGGAAGCATGAAACTTTCCAAAGTTCATGAGACTACAAATGTGTAAAGATAATGAAATTTTAGAATCTCATCCTCTATTTACATGCTTCTCTAAAACTTATTTTTTCAGGAATTCATCTGCCAATCCTTTATTGCCTACCCTTTCACAATTGTCTTCTCATGTATCTCTCACATATTTGAAGTCTTACCATAGAATAGTAACCTGGGAGTAAAAATTTCTGGCATAACAAAGGGACATTTCAAAATACAGTGTACTTAACTGATTCAATCTCTCTTATTAAAATAAAAGCTATATAGGCCAAGCAAGCATAGGAAAAAATGTTCGACATCACTAATCATTAGAGAAATGCAAATCAAAACCAAAATGAGATACTGTCTCACACCAGTCAGAAAGGCTATGATTAAAAAGTCAAAAATTAACAAAAGCTAGCAAGGTTGCAGAGAAAAAGGAATACTTGTACGCTCCTGGTGAAACTGTAAATTAGTTCAGCCATTGTGGAAAGCAGTGTGGCAATTCCTCAAAGAATTTGAAACAGAATTACCATTTGAGCCAACCATCCCATTACTGGTCTTATACTCAAAAGAATATAAATTGCCCTACCTTAAAGACACATGCATGTTCCTGTTCATTGCAGCACTCTTGACAATAGCAATGACATGGAACCAACCTCGATGCCCATCAGTGGTAGACTAGATAAAGAAAATGTGGTACACATACATCATGGAATCATACACAGCCATGAAGAAGAATGAGATCATGCCCTTTGCAGCAACACAAATGGAGCTGGAGTCTATTATACTTAGCAAACTAACAGAGGAACAGAGAACAAATCCCGCCTGTTCTCACTTATAAGTGGGAGCTAAACAACGTGAACACATGGACACAAAGAAGGAAACAACTGACACTGGGGCCCACTTTAGGGTGGAGGTAGGAGGAGGAACAGGATCAGAAAAAAAATACCTATTAGGCATTATGCTTATTACCTGGGTGACAAAATAATCTGTACACCAAACCCCAGTGACACACAATTTACCTATGTAACAAACATGCACATGTAACTTTGAACCTAAAAGTTACAATAAAAATGTTACATAGACCATAAATTTTAGTGTTAATTAATACATATCAAAATGTATATACAGTTTTTAGATAATACTGTACTGATAATTTTATTAAAAATATAAACTGAGAAGCAACAGTTTAAAACTTAATCATTCAAAAATCAGAAAATTTTCAGTACTCTGCCTCTTCCCTGTCACTAACTCCACCTACCAAAATGTAAGCCCTATCTTGATTTTCAAAACCAAAGATGAGTTTTTTCTGTCTTGATATACATTCATATAGAACATATTCTTGCTTCTAGGTTGTTCATAGATATTATCCTCATAAGACTATTCCATATTATTCTATGTACTTATTCTAATTATTAAATAATATTCTATTACATAACAAAATGCTATTCTGAAGTTGATGAGCATTGAGCTGATATACAGTTTCTCATTTTAATGCATAATGTACATTTCTTCTTATAAAAGTTTTAAGCACATTTGTGTTAGTTATTCACCTGGAAATAAAATTGCTGAGTTAGAGAATATTCATATGGTTACTCTTTCAAAGGTATTCTATCAAATTTCATTACCAACAGTAATTACGATATTTTAAGCAGTATGAGACTTCCTAAACGTTTCGTTGTGTGTATTTTTCATATATTAGCCATTCTGGTGCTCATTTGGTGACGTTTGAAAGTAATGTAACTGAGTATCTCAGGCTTGAAATTAATTTTGAATTTTTTTTCTTTCCATCCAAACCTCAGAATTACAGTCTTGTACTTTCTTTCTTTTCTTTTTTTTTTTTTTTTTTAAGATAGAGTCTGGCTCTCTCGCCCAGGCTGGAGTGCAATGGCATGATCTCAGCTCACCACATCCTCCATCTCCTGGGCTCAGACAATTCTCCTGCCTTAGCCTCCTGAAGAGCTTGGATTACAGGCTCACACCACCACATCCTGCTAATTTTTTGTATTTTTAGTGTAGACGTGATTTCACCATGTTATCCAGGCTGATCTCGAACACCTGACCTCAGATGATCTGCCTGCCTCAGCCTCCCAAAGTGCTGGGATAACATGTATGAGCCACTGCACCTAGCCCAAAACTTTTTGTTTATATCCCTTTCCCACCAGGATTTTCCATGCACAACACTCTCTTATCTAATTACGTGCTTGCTTAGAAATTCTAGGGGCAATTTTAAACTATACTATAAAGCTCCAATAACCAAAACAGCACGGTACTGTTGCAAAAACAGACACATATATCAAGAAAACAGAATAGAAAACTTAGAAATAAAGTAACACACCTACAACTATCGGATCTTGTACAAGGCAGATAAAAACATGCAATGGAGAAAGGATTCTTTATTCAATAGATGGTGCTTGCATAACTGTTTAGCCATATGCCAAAGACTGAAGTTGGATACCTACCTTTCACCATATACAAAAAGTTGACTCAAAATATATCAAAGATTTAAATGAAAAACCTCAAACTATAAAAAATTTTAGGCAGCAACTTTGAAAATACTCTTCTTGATATCAACCTTGCAATGAATTTGAGGGTAAATCTGCAAAACCAATTGTAACAAAAACAAAAGTAACAAAAACAAAAGTAGACAAGTGGGACCTAATTAAACTAATTACTAAATTACTAATTAGTTAATTAAAGAGATTCTGCATAGCAAAAGAAGCTATCAACAGATCAGACAGCCTATGTAATGGGAGAAGATATTCATAAACAATACATCCAACAAAATCCTAATAACCCGAATCTATTGGGAACTTAAACAAATCAACAAGCAAAAAATAAAAATAAAAACAAAAAAACTAAATCAGAAAAATGGGCAAAAAAATATGAACAGAAACTTCTCAAAAGAAGACATACAAATAGGTAACAAACAAATGACAAAATGCTCAGCATCACGAATCATGCAAGAAATGCAAATCAAAACCACAATGGGACACCATTGCACACCAGTCAGAATAGTTACTATTAAAAAGTCAATAAACAGATGCAGGTGAGAGTGTGGAAAAAAGGGAAAACTTATACACTGTTGGTAGGAATGTAAATTAGTACAGCCACTGTGGAAAGCAGTCTGGAGATTTCTCAAAAACCTTAAAACAGAGCTACCATTTGACCCAGCAATTTAATTACTGGGTATGTACCCAAAGGCAAATAAATGATTCTTTCAAAAGGACACATGCAGATGTATGCTTACTGCTGTGCTATTCACGATAGCAAAGACATGGAATCAACCCAAGTGTACATCAATGGTACACTAGATAAAGTAAATGTGGTACATATACACCATGAATTCTATGCAGTCATAAAAAATAGAATCATGTCCCTTGCAGCAACATGGATGCAGTGGGAGGTGATAAGCTTAAGTGAATTAATGCAGGAACAGAAAAACAAATACTGGATGTTCTCACTTATAAGTGGCAGCTAGGCATTGAGCACACATGAATATAAATGTTGGAATAATAGACAATGAAGACTACTGGAACAGGGAGGGCGAGAGAGGGCTGGGTTGAAAAACTAACTATTGAGTCCTATACCCGTTGCCTGAGTGATGGGATCATTATCCCAAATTTCAGCATCACCCAATATCCTCATGTAGCAAACCCGCATATATACCCCATGTATCTAAAAGTTGATCTTTTTTAAAAATTACATTTTACCCCATAACTATACACACTTATTATATGTTAATTACAAATAATTTTTAAAAATCCCCTTCTCCTAAAAGAAAGAAGTTCCAGGGGCCAATTTGAATCAAATCAGGGATAGACATGAAACTGCCAAATCCCCTGCTTAGTCCACCACTACTGGGCCAAAGTCAGCATGATACAAACCCAACCTCCAGACAGGTGGCTACCCAAGATAACCTTCAGAACAAGACACGCAGACCTGCACCCTCTTGCATCACCCCTGTATATTTCCAACACCAAATTTTACTTTCTAAGCCTCTTTACTCAGCCGAGAAGGCTGACATGGTTCCTCTGAAGCTTAAGTTCAGCCATTCTCCCATCTGCCAGCATTTGGTTGATAAAAGCTGCTTTTCTTTACCACACCTAGCTTCTCATGTTTTGACTCTGAGCACCAAACAGCTGGACTTGAGTCGGTTACATTAAGTGCAATAATCTTTTTTTTCCAAATCATATATCTTTTATTTTTAAAATGTTCTTATGGTGTTGCGTTGTATTGTCTTTAATTGTCTTGTCTTGTCTTGTCTTGTCTTGTATTTCACTGTATTGTACTGGTGTTGGTGGACATTTTTGGCCCTCTTGTCTGGCTGTGCCCCAGTTCTGTGGAATGTTTTGTAGTAGACAAGGTATCAGGGATCCTTGTCTCAAGCAGAACTCAGAGTTAACCTTTTCATACTTCACTATTATTTGTCATCTTTGTACTTTGTTGTAGTTTTTTGAACTTTATTATTGGTTCATTTTTATCAATACATAATAGTTACACATATTTTTGAAGTACATGTGATACTGCTGGTGATGTTCCTGGTGCTGGTGATGATCCTGGTGCTGGATATTTGGCTTTGGTTTTCTGTGGGGAAGTGAATCCAGATTACTAGCATTCTGCCATTTTGGTGACATCACTCCACTGAGGTATTACTCTTTTCTCTTTTCTTTTCTTTTCCTTTTTTTTTTTTTTGAGACAGGGTCTAACTCTGTTGATCTAACTGGAGTGCAGTAGCACAATCACGGCTCACATCAGCTTCAACATCCTGGAATTCAGCAATCCTCCTAGCTCAGCAACTTGCGTAACTGGGATTTGAGGTGCATACCACTACACCTGGATAATTCTTGTAATTTTTGTAGAGACTGGGTCTCACCATGTTGTGCAGGCTGGATTTGAACTCCTGGGTTCAAGCGATCTACCTGCCTCAGAATCCCAAAGTGCTGGGGTTACAGGCTTGAGTCACCACACCTGGCCAGTAGTACTCTTTATTTTAATAAAAAGGTCATTCTCTATTTCTGCTTTACTAAAAGTGAATATTATGAGTACACTTATTATTATTTATTAAGAGAGTTTTATTTATCTATTGAAATGGTATGACCTTTGGTTTTTGTCAACGTTATGAATTATGTTGAATGTTTGCAGATGCTAACTTACTATTGCATCTATGAATTAACCTTCTTTGGTTAATGAATTTATCCCTTTCCTTATTGCCTAATTTCTTTTGCTAATATTTCATCAATGATTATTAAATCTATGTTCAGGACAGTGATGTTTCTGCATTTTTCTCTTCTTGTAATAAATTTATCTTGCGTTGGTATCATTGCTACTGTGGCCTCATGAAAATAATTATTATTTCTTCTTTCATTTTCCATTATCTGAATGGGTATGTATAAATTTGATATGAATTTCTTAAGTATTTGGAAGAATATGAGGAATCTATATGAGTCTAAGCATATGGGTTTATTTTTATAGATTTTTAAATAATCAATTTTAATTTTGTAATAGATATCAGACTTTCAGAATACCTATTGCTTTCTTTATTTGTTTTGGTATATTGTGTTTCTCAAAAATTACCACCTTCACAAAAATTGTCAAATTAATTGGCATAAAGTTGTTCCTGCTAACCCCCATTTTTTGAAAACTTGTTCATGTTTCCTCTAGACCAATAAGAAATGCTAATAGTAAAGTTGGATCATAAATACTAAAAGTAATGTTAGGTCATAAAAATCATTTTTAGAAACAAAAACGATAAAATATTTGTAACATACTTTTTAAGTGAATAGTGCTTTAAAATTTTAATTAGTTAGACTATATATGCAGAGAAAGAAAAAAATATAGTGAAGCATACACAGGCAAAGGGCACACACTAAAGTCGTAACAAAGCTACCCCTGGATAATGGGAAGACAAAAATGCCTATCACTTTGTTATTACAGGTTTATTTTTCTACATTTTACATGGTTACCATAAACATAAATCATTTTCATAATGAGAGTAAGGATTCAAATTAAAAAGCAATGGGAGGCCATCGTTTTGTCAGAATCAGTTTTAAAATGAATTCAGTTTATAAATAATATTTATAATTATGTAAATAAATGCAGTAATTTTGTGTATTCCAAGGACTTCCTAAATGTGCAAACACACCAACTTTTATTTCAATATTTGTTTTCAGAAGAATAAAATAATATTTCTCTAAATCTTTTTCTACTTTTTCTGTAATGTTTACTTTCATTAGAAAATAAATTTGATGCCATCATTTCTAATAATGTGCCAAATGCAGGCTTGTTATTTCTCACAATTATAATTTAGTGTCATAATTTAACAGGATATAAAATTGGAAATCATTATAGAAAAACTACTTTTTGTTTTTGATTGTGAACATCTCTACTGACGTAGAAGTCATGGCAACATGATCAATCAGTTGCACAATTGGGCTCCAGGTAAGTAATAATAGGAGATAGGTGTGGCATCAAGAGGAGAGTTATGCATACTTCTGAGTCTCATTTAGTCCTCTGCAAAAATATTAACATGTTATGTGATGGTCCCTAATATCACTGAGGTTCAGAAATTAATTAGAAGGACTCACAGCACTCAGAAGTTGTTATATTCAAGGTTATGGTTTATCATAGCAAAATTATACAAATCAAAATCAGCAGAGGGAAAGTGCATAGGCAAAATCTGAAGGAAACCAGGTTCATATTCTTTCCCAGTGGAGCAGCATAGGACCCACTTAATTTTTTCAGCAAACAGTGTGACAAAATGCATAAAGTGTCGTCTCTAAGGAAATATAATCAGAGAATCAGTATCCAAGGTTTGCACAGAAGCTGTTGCTGTAAGCACCCTCTATCTTGTGGTCAACCTACAGAGCAGGATAGGTAAGCACCCAAAATTTGGTTTGGATATCAAGGCTGATGAGAAACCATTTACCCACCAAGTTTCTAGACATCAGCCAACGGCCAATCTGACCAGCAGACTAGAAGGGCTCACAGCACCCAAAAGTTGTTACCCTCAAAGTTATGGTTTATCATAGCAGAATTATACATATAAAAATTACCAGAAGAA
>NC_045437.1:28492586-28633690 GCF_002776525.5 Piliocolobus tephrosceles
ACTGTATTGCCAAAGTATAGTGTCTTAACAACAAAGCAATGAATGTGTAAAATAGATTTTTGCCTTTTTGCCTTTCTGCCCTGAGTGGTTTGTAGTTTGTATCTGTAGTTGTTTTCATTTATAATCTAATTCTTTTGGAGAGCCTTTGCCTAAAAAGCTACTATTTTTATATCTATAGTTACAGATATTTATATATTTATATTAGTTCCCAAATATTTTAGTTTGTCATTTTGATGAGAAATCAATTAATAAACATTTTGGAACAAACCTTGTACAATATGAAAATAGAGTTTAGTTAACTTACATCTATCTGTCTAATAAGTATTATCAGTATGCTTTCAAGGTTGTTAACACTTTTCCTTTTGAAGGTGAGAGTTTTAAAATTTAATTATATTTAGATATAGGAAGAACCAAGTTATTTTTGTTGAAGCATAGTTATAATTATTTTAATGAATAGGAGCTTGAATAAATATGCAAGGAATGGCACATTTATTAAAGTAATTATACTTTGAATACTTAGCTACAAATTTTATACCTCCTGGCTGAGGAGTAAAATTGAAATAGCAAACATACTATAATGCAATTTACAATATAATTAGTTGTCAGTGGCATTATGTGTTTCATGTAACTCCATTATTAAAACATTTACAATTTACATAATCAGACAAATAATTTAATGAGTTTGAGATAGAAGAGTTTTTTTCCTACTTACAATAAAAGGCTATTTACAAGCAGAAGTAATGGCCAGTTTTAGATGCAGGGACAGGTTAAGCATCATAAACCAGTTTGAGATGTTTAACCCAAATAAAGTGGAAAAATGTATTTTTATTGTATTTATTGACTGTTTTTGAAACAGAGTCTTGCTCTGTCACCAGGCTGGAGTGTAATAGTGTGATCTCGGCTCATTGCCATCTTCGTCTTCCTAGTTCAAGCAATTCTCCCAACTCTGCCTCACAAGTAGCTGGGACCACAGGCACTTGCCACCATGCCTGGTTAAATTTATGTATTTTTAGTAGAAACGAGGTTTCACTATGTTGCCAGGCTGGTCTCAAACTCCTGACCTCAAGTGATCCACCTGCCTTGGCCTCCCAAAGTTTTGGGACTACAGGCATGAGTCACTGCCCCCTGCCAGAAATACATATTTTTAGTATTAAAGTGTGTTTCTTTTTTTTTTTTTATGTGAAAGATTCTCAATAAAATGATAAAATGAAATGTTTTATGGTTTTACCATGTAAACACAAATATATTTTATATTAATCATGAAATGATATATTTCACTTACCAGTTAGAAATACCATACAAAAGTTACTTTGCTTTGATTCTGAGTTTTAGTAATTCAGAACACATTTTAGAAATAATTTGTATTACATCTTTACTGTATATGTTGCAGGAATATCACCTGAATCTGGGCTGTTATCAGTGCTAGGGTCCAGACATATTTAGGAACACTGGAAAATAAACTCTATAGGTTCAATGGAAACCTCTTTATAGAGAAGCAGAGGCCCCTCTTACAAGAAAACTCATTCAAAGGGAAAACTAGACCGGGTTCTAAAAGCTAAGTTCATTAAGAGACTCTTTAATTTTGGATGAGAGGAATTCTGATTAGAGCCATGTGTCTTCCATTGGATTTATATAAATTTCCTGACACAGTCTGAGGTCAAATCGAGGTTGAAATTATGGAATCTCTTTTAAATTTATGAAAAACACAAGTTAAGGAATTTTTTTCCCATTGCCTGGAGAACTTTATAATTTAGTGTAATTCAAAAAAGAGTTAACTGTGAGTGGGTTTTGGGTTAGGATTACAGAAGGAAACACAATTTCCATGCACACAAGCGGTAAATAGGGAAACTATAATGGTGCGTTTTTTGTTAAAAGCGCAACTGAAATACCCCAAGCTTCTCACAGAAACAATTCTGTAATACTTTACAGGGCTCTGGGGTCTTTGTAAAGAGGAGCCAGTAATAAAGGAGACTATTTCAGTTAATTTGTTATCATCATTATTGTGTCTTGAAAGGGCTACCCTGTGCCTCCAGTTACCGGTGTCAAATTGTCAATTTAGAATGATAATCTTCCATTCCTCCTTGGTGCAGCTATGTTTGATGGCAAGGCTGATTTAGCACTGGGTGAAACTCAAGATATGTTTTGTACCGCCTCTGTCTTTTCTTAGAAAAGAAACAGATTATAATTAAGGAATTCCTTAAATAACAATAAAATCTAGAAGTTTTGTAGGTTTTCAGTTTTTATTTTAGATTTTGCACCCAACAGAGTACTTTGCACATCTCTTCTTGTAAGTATTATTTAATCACCTGTTTTGTCTACAGAAATTCCTACCTAGAGTGGGCATCTACATACTATGGCCTATAGACCAAATTCAGTCCAAGGCCTGTTTTTTAATTTTTTTAATTAATTAATTATTATTATTTTTTACCCACTAGCTAAGTATTGCTTAACATTTTTTTAAACGGGTTGTTAAAGAAGAAGTAGGGGGAAGAGAGGGAGAAATGAGACTGTATATAGACTGCAGAGCCTGAAATATTTATTTCTTGAATCTTTACAAAAAGTAAAAATAAAAATTGTTGATCTTTGCAGCACAGCAGCACTTTCAATATTACTTTCAACAATCGCGGAAATATTTTATATCACAGATATTCAAGACAATATTCACTCTTACATGAGTAATTATTTAACACTTAAGCTATGGCTAGTATTACAGAAGAAGTGAATTTTCTTGCTGTTTAATTTAAAATAAGTTACATTTAAGTGTAAACACCACACATGACTGGTGGCTACCATACAGTGCAGTAGAGAGGAATGAATGCTACTAAAAGGTAGAGTCCATTGGATATTCTAAAGCATTGAATATTACATTTTAATGTGCATATAAGCTGCCTGGGATCTTTGAAAAACAAGGATTTGGGTTTGGTAGATCTCAACTGAGGTCTGAGGTTCTGTGTTTCTTAGAGGTTCTCAGGTAATATTGCTGAATGATGGTTTTCAGTACGATGGTGTAAAGTATCATGGTGATCATACTTCAAGAAGAAAGGCAGAATATCTTGAGAAGAGCAGGTAACAAATTGTTGAATGATTTTTACAATGTCATTTTCAGGAATTCTTATAAGATGAATAAAACTTCATGACCATAGGTGATTTATAACCGTATATGTAAGCTCAGGTCTGTCTTAGCACTAGCTCCTAAGTTATCTGGCCCCCCACCAATTGCTGTCAAAAGGTAAGAAATATGAGAGTGTATTAGACCCCAAGTTATTTTCTTTCTTTTCTTTTCTTTTCTTTTCTTTTTTTTTTTTGTTATTGTTGTTTTTGAGACAGAGTCTTACACTGTCCCCAAGGCTGGAGTGCAATGCAGTTTAGGCTTACTGCAACCTCAGCCTCCCAGGTTCAAGCGTTTCTCCTGCCTCAGTCTTCCGAGTAACTGGGACTACAGGTGCGTGCCCGCCAATTTTTGTACTTTTAGTAGAGACAGGGTTTCACTATGTTGGCCAGGTTGGTCTCGAACTCCTGACCTGGTGATCCGCCCGCCTGGGCTTCCCAAAGTGCTGGGATTACAGGCATGAGCCACCGCGCCCGGCCAGACCTCAAGTTATTTTCCAGGAATTATTCTGGGTATGTATTTGTGCACATGTTTGTGGTTGGAAATGTTAAAACTGGTTATTCATTGAGTTTTATTATAATGAACAATTATGATAGACTATGCATGTAACATGGATTCTAAAAGAAATGTAACTTAACATAGCCTGCATTTGTAAGGACTAAGGATACTTAATGAATTCTAAGAGATGGTGATTAACGGCATGAATTCTAGAACCAAATTACCTAGACTCCAAACCAGGCACTACCATTAGCGAACTTTGTAAATTTGGATATATTACTTACCCTGTCTGTGCTGCAGCATCATTTTTTGAAAGGAGGAGAAATATATATATATATTAAAGGTTGTAATAGGAATTACGAGTTATAAAAGTACAAAGATTTGTGCCAATCAATATTTGTTAGTTATTATTAGGCAATAAATATTTATGTTACCCAAGTATATAAATTATCCAAAGTTATTCGAGTAAGAGTTGTTTAGATATAAGAATAAATGTTTAGGAGTACAGGTTAAATGCATGTATGTGACCCAAATATGTGAATGTAATATAAAATATAATTGGAAAGATTGTATTAATATAATGGTATTAGACTGAATTAGAATTATATTTCAACGTACAGAAAAAAGTGACTTAAAAGCATTATATGTTAGTTTTTAATAATTGCAAAGGTTAGAAATGTCTTTTCCATTATTTATTTGATAGTTGGTTTCATGGACGACAATCTTAGGAATGTAGGCGTTTTCTTATCTCATATCATTCTTAGAAGTATACTGTAGATAGGAATGCTCTTACAACCCAGGAGCCATAGGTGCATCAACAATATTTTATATGAAATTGGAGACTTTTGAGATTCAAAATTATACCTATGCAAACAATTACAGATAGTAATGAAGAAGAACTATTATTCACAGTTTAGGACACAAGTGTTAAAGAGAGTTACATGTGAAAATCTTTCTCTTTCTTCTTCCTTCCTTCCTTCCTTCTTCCCTCCCTCCCTCCCTCCCTCCCTGTCTCTCTTTTCTTTTTTCTTCCTTTCTTTCCTTCTTTCCTTCTTTCTTTCTTTCTTTCTTTCTTTCTTTCTTTCTTTCTTTCTTTCTTTCTTTCTTTCTTTCTTTCTTTCTTTCTTTCTTTCCTTCTTTCTTTCTTTCTCTTTCCTTCCTTCCTCCCTCCCTCCCTCCCTTCTTTCTTTCTTTCTTTCTTTCTTTCTTCTTTCTTTCTCTTTCTTTCTTTCTCTTTCTTTCTTTCCTTTCCCTTCTTTCCTTCCTTCCTTCCTTCCTTCCTTCCTTCCTTCCTTCCTTCCTTCCTTCCTTCCTTTTCTTTCCTTTCTTTCCCTTCATTCTTTTCTTCTTTCCATTTCTTGGTAATGAGTCTATAAGATGCATTTACAAAAAAATAAAGAAAAATGGAGTATGGCTAATGGATAGAAATTAGTGTACTAAGGAAGAGTTGAAATTGTCAGTTTATAAACAAATTGCTATTTTTCTTAAAGAAAGAAGTCATGTGAAAGCAATAGTAGTTCGATTTTAACATAAGAAATTAAGCCCTGATTTATTTTTCCTAAGCAAAATTGGAGTGAAAATACCTACCCAAGTAAATGTTTATGAAAATCAAATGGTAAAATTTGTACAAAACACTTAGAAGGTACAAATAATTTTTTGTTGTGAGAAAACCATCATACCTGAACTTGTATTCTTTAATTGTATCTAATAAAGAAAAAAGTAATAAGCTCATATTCAGTGGCTCTCAAATTAAGGATAAACTTGCTTGAGTGGAAATATTAAGAAGAAAATTCCAGGTTTTGTACAAGAGAACATTTTCTGAATTTAGATATAGACAAAGTTGAAGGAGCCTCACTGAGAAATAGCTACTTCCAGTTTAGATGTATTGAAACAGAGGCCAGATAGCAAGTTGTCAGTGATGAAGTTCAGATTTTTATGGATGCTAAGATTTCTTCTAATTCTTCTGTTCACTAAGTCTATGTGGAATTAATTGGCTCTATCTTAACATTCAAAATGGATTCCATGAAAATAAATCTTCACTAAAAGCAAAACCTTTTAGCCTCTTATAAAACACTGGGTAAGTTTCCAGAAAAAAAAAGTACAAAAATGCTAGTCATATAAATTACCAGAAAACTCAAGAGCTTCCATAGACAACCTGAATATATTGCACTGCAAGTAATGGCAAAGAAAGATTCTATCTTTCTCTATTTATGACATAATACAGATAAAATTATTTCTCCCCTATACCCAGACAATGAGAAAAAGCAAGAGAAATAGAGAGAAACCGGCCTACGGTATCAAAATGGTGTTTGTTGATTGTTTTCTATGTCTTTTATATAAATATGGTCAAAACTCTCAGTGATCAGTTGAAAACTTGTTTTGAAAATTTTTGAAAGACAAAACTCTTTCAAGCACATTAGGAGTTTAAGAAAATCAAATAATAGCAACAAGAGAAAGAGGTATAATTGAAAAAGCATAATCACAACTAATGAGAACACTCTAGACTACCCAGGACCATTAGCTGTAATACCTTTCACACTCAAAAGCAAAATTGTATTACTCCATGGATTCTTTCTCCTTAAAATTGTATCTTATAACTACGTGCAAAAAAATAGAAGGAGGGAAATGTTTCTTTCCTCAATAACTCTAAAACTGGACATCTTTGTGTTAGCAGTAAATGCAAGAAAATAGAGGAAGAACAAACTATCTTTGGTGAAATTAGAGCTTTCAAAAGACAATGCACAGCAAAATGGGAAAACTGAACTTTAACTTTAGCAGTCAATTCCCATAACGAACTTACTAAATATTTCTTATTAAATATTTCTCTGTACAAGATATTTTGAATGGTGCTCATGTGGATATAAACAACATAGCACAGTGTTTTCTGCTGATATGCTTACAGTAAAACTGGAAATGAGTAAGTAAATATACCTGCTCTGATAGGTACATTTTTAAAGTTAATTCTAATTAAATCTCATAAAGCAGGGAGTACTAACTCAGTACTACAAATGAAAAAAAAAAAAAACTGAGATGCAAAACTTGTTCTTTACCTAGATCCTCAGTTAGTAGAATTAGTTCTCAAGCATATATATATATGTATATATATATAAGCATATATATGTACATATATAAGCATATATATAAGCATATATGTATATATATACACATACATACATACACATCTTACACTAAATTCAGAATTTTTAACCATTGAACCGTTTAAAAATTCCACAGGAAGGAAATAATGAGTGCTACATGAGTGTGGTAAATATTATTAGAATATAGAAACGAGATAACTGAATTTTGATGAGTCAGAAAGCTTTCATGTTGAATAGAGGGCATTATTGCCTTTTTGAAATATGAGAACTACTTAGGTAAGCTGAGATGAGGAGAGGGACTATTTTAAAGAATTTGTAAAACTTACTGAAACACAAATCTATGTTAAAACAATTATCTTCCAGTTATGTGACAACATTGATATAAACATAAAAGATGATTGCAAAATATCAAATGTTTTATCAACTCTCAGACAACACAATTTAAATGGCCTCTACCTCCATGTTACAATACCACCTGTATCTTTCATACATAGATAGAAATTAAATATCTTTAATATTTTCCCTTTGCCCTTAGGCCTTTAATGTACCTGAAAATAATTCTGGTCTGTTATAAGGTAAAATTACAAATTTATTTTTTTCCAATATTATGACATTGAATATAATTAGGGATGATGAAGGTAATCATGACATAGATAATAGTTAATACATATCACGTTTACTAGGTGTCAGCTATTCATCTTAAAATTTTAATGTATTAACTCAGTTAATCTCTAAAATAAATCTCTGAGGTAGGCATGCTATTGTTATGCTCACTTTCTGAACAGAGAAAATAAAGCACATTGATTTTAACTGCTCAAGATTATGAAACTGTAAATACCAATCTGAGACTCGGATGTATGCATCTAGCTCCAGATTTATGCCTTTATGTACGGGAAAAGTAGACTTATCTCAGTCAACTGGAAAAGCTGCATTATAATAGATTCAATCATTCAGCACCATTTATTTTAAAAATCTATCCTTTGCTCACTGATTTGTGATAAAATCTCAATTAAATATCAAGGGTCCATAAAATAAGTCTATTTCTGATCTCTCTTTTCTGTGTCGTTGCTATGTTTCCATATGCCTGCAGTGATATTAATATAATTCTGCCTGAATTACTGTACTGTGATGACAAATCCCGTGATTAAGAAAATTTCATTAGCTCTGTTATTCTTCTCTAATAGTATCTTCACTATTCTTGCTTTTTTGTATTTTCAGACATATTATTTTAAATTTTGTTCAGGAATGTCAGCAAAGTAAATTTTTAGAATTAGTATTTTGATTTATACAGTTTTGAATCTATATTCCAATTTAGAGATAACTGCATCTTTACAGTTTTAAGTCTTATTTTATATGATCACAGGAAGTCTGTTCATCCATTTGGATTTTCTTTTTTGACTATGTCATTTTCCCATGACAATTATTCATGAAATAATTTGGGGTAAATGATTTGAGTAAATTTTATTGTAATCTTCTCGAGATTAGGAAGTTGAAAGGGTTTTAGA
The DNA here is from genome assembly GCF_002776525.5 of Piliocolobus tephrosceles. Classification (NCBI taxonomy): domain Eukaryota; kingdom Metazoa; phylum Chordata; class Mammalia; order Primates; family Cercopithecidae; genus Piliocolobus; species Piliocolobus tephrosceles. The sequence goes on from NC_045437.1 coordinate 28,500,797, forward strand.
CTTGCTTCTCACTTTCACAAAAATGATAGCCTTGTGTGATTGTAGATATTTGATTTTTTTAGCTTTTATTTTAGGTTCAGGGATACATGTATAGGTTTGTTATGTAGATAAACTCATGTCATCTGGGTTTGATAGCAGAAAAAAATAACTACTGGGTATTAGACTTAGTACCTGGGTGATGAAATAATCAGATAGTAGATTTGTTTTAAAAGGTTATTGAAATCACCTAGGGCAGGTGTTTGGGACTGTGTTCTCATCTCTTGGTGTATATTGTGTCAAGAAGAACCAAAGTTTGTCAAGTTTATAATTTTTGTGATAATGTCTCCAGGACAAAACTGTCTCTGATTCTGGGTCCCCATGTTCCCTTAAATATTCTATCTAACCCCTTCTTTAATGAATTTAAGAACTTTTATAAAGAGTTTACATACTACTAGCTAAAGCCTTTCTGTTTTCTGGACATCTAGTCACCTACTTTAACAAACATAACCCAAATTTATTTACTTAAATATTTTATAGTTATTATTACCTGCCCTTGTTGAATATCAGTAGTGTTGTAATATCTAAGAAATATCTTTTTTTTTTTTTTTTTCCCTCAGTTCTTGTCATACGACTCCTGAAACTTTTATAGATAAGGGCACTAAGAGAATTTCTGTTCCGATATTTGGTCTTTGACCTCAGTTCCTGACACAGAGCTCCTAAAATCTTTGTAATTTCAGAGTTAAAGGAGCATCTGACACAGATCTCCTAAATCCTTGGCAATTTCTTGGACGATAGGATCATCTTTTGTTCTAATGAGGCAACTCTTGATGGGCTTACAGAGAGTCTCAAGATAGCAGCTGGTTGCCAAGGAAACCAACCATGCAATAAGAGGATTAGGATATTCAGCCCCACCCCATGACTTCCAGAGAGGGAGGAGAGGCTGAGGGTTGAGTTGATTACCAGTAGCTCACGATGTAATCATTCATGCCTACATAACAGAGCTTTCATAAGAACCCAATAGGGCAGGGTTCAAAGAGTCTCTGGAGAATGCCACACCTATAGAGGCATGGAAGCTCTTTGCCACTTTCATCTAACTATTCATCTATATCCTCCGTAATGCCTTTTATAAGAAATGGACAGATGTAAGTAAAGTGTTTCTCTGAGCTCTATAAGCTTCTGTAGCAAATTAACCAAAACGCAAGAGGCTGTCTTGGAAACTTCCCATTTACAGCTGGTCAGTCAAAAGTGTAGGTGACAACCTAGTTCTCAAGATTGGTGTCTGAAGTTGGGTCAGTCTTGTGGAACTGAGCCTTCAGTCTGTGGGACCTGATGCTGCTCCCAGGTTGGCAGTGTCAGAATTGAGGTAAATCATGAAACACTAGTTTGGCTTCCACTGGAGAATCTGGAATCAGAACTATTCTTTTGAATGTCTGCGTAAGAGAGTAGAGAGAAACAAGTATGCTTTTTTCTTTACAATATCCTACTGCAAATATTTCTAACTTTTACAAACCACATATGCTTATGTGATTGTTTATATTTATATACGACATGCTTGTTATTCCTTTATTTGTACTTTCTAGGAACAGGTTTTAACTATTAAAATTATTAATATTACTGTTTATTATTAAAGGTTGTGAGAAAAATTAGAAAGATATAAGGGACTATAAAGACAAACTGATTTTATTAATAGAAAAAATTCATATAGTATATAATATATCTAAAAAGAAAGTCTAAACCTGGAGACATAGTAATTAGTCATTCAGTGATCTTTTATGTATTGAGAAGTACAGTTTAAAAACTTCATTGTAAAAAGAAACAAACAAAAAAGAGGCCTCTCATATTTTTAATATTTTCAAGGATAAAGATCAGTTGAAGCATCCACATTTAAAATTTAAATATGAGAACTTAACGTACCAGTTGATAATTAAAGACCAAGCCACCTAATTTCCTACAATTTAGAAAGAAATTGTGGAGATTTCAGAGTTGGAAAATGAAGAAAATATTCTGGGTTTTAGGAATGTGGACAAAGTTACAGATCTTTCAAATCATATGCTAAAAAACTTAATAAAAATATATTTTTGCCAGCTGTTTGCAGATTTTGTAAATTACAGCAAATGAGTTTTAAAAGCCATATGCCAGATGGAGAAAGGCTCATATTTCCTAAAGTGTTAATGAAATTTAGTTATAGCAAGAGAAACACAGGGAAAAAAAATATTAGTGTAAGACTGATAATGATTTTGTCAAGTCACAGCTGTCACAGTGAACTACTCATCTGTCCATATTTGGGCATGCTTCCCATATTTGTTACCACATTTATCATATAATAAAATACTGAAATTGTTTGTTTTTGATGCAAGTCAAGTTTAGTGGAGGTCATTTATTTTATAGATAACAGTTCTAATATAATATGATATTGTATAACTACAATAATTCTAAGAAAACATGAATGGTTTTATGGGTAATTTTTAAATTCACAGTAATTATAAAGAATCATCATTTGAAAATATTTCAGGAATTGATATGAAAGAACATATACAAATAATTCTATTCATTTTGTGATTTCAATGTGTTTTTAAATGCATTAATTATAATTTGAGAAATCAAAGGTTTTACTACACAAAAGTAGAAAATTAGCCATCGATAATATTGATAAATCCTGCAGCTCAAATTACTTCTCATTTTAGTATTACAAAAAAATTGCCTTCACAAACACAGTATCTTTTTGTCTTAGAAATCAATAGTAAAAATGTCTTTCTGAAATACGAAATAGTGTCCAGTAAAATATGGCACCCTCTTAAATTTCATATATTGTATCAATCAAATAGAGAAAATAATTTTCCAACGGGGAGAGTGTTCTAGGATAAGCAGCGATGTTGTCAAATCCTGACACATTTACCAGAATATATTGTTTAAATGTATGTGATATTTAAATGAGTATTATTCCTTCTCTCAAATATTAAGGGAACAAATATTGTCCAAATTGAGTCCATATCTTCTTTTAGTTGGGCATGCTAATGAAAGCTTTAAAATTATTTAAATCCACCGGCATGCTTAATTTGAAACAATGTTGTTTATTTGGGGGACATCCAGACATGTTGGTTTTAAATAATTATGTATTAGCGGCAGGTATAACAGTACCTATGCATTTATTGCTTCAGAATCCAGGACTGTTTGTGAGAAAAACTGGTGGATCCTGCAGATTAACTATGGACAGTCAAATATTGAGTAAAGTGATGTTTACAACATCATCAGCTATGCCTGATACGGTGTTAATTCACTTGTGAAGGTAAATTGGTATTTTGTGATAGAAAACTCAGGGCCAATTTTCATTAATGTGAGATGAAATAAAATACACATGTATTGTTCTCCTATAAAGACATTGAAATCTGTGTGTGTGTGTTGACACCACTCGGTAAGAAGAAATAATTTTGATTTCATTGAAAGCTATTGTAATTTATCATGTTGATTATATAATGCTGTTAAATATTTTAAAGTGAAGATTAAGCTAAAAATGAATGAAAAGTAATGGTTATTTATATAACTACCTGGGGAGTAGTTACATTATTAATTATATGGATTAATTTGAATGAAGTACAGGACAAATAGTAAAATGTGTATTTATTACTTGGGCCAGCGTAGCTAAAGACATTCCTCAATCAACCAAAATAAATTATTGTGCTTTCCCGTTCCAAAATCAGAAGATGATACAGAAAGATTGCTCTGGTTGTCTAGTTTCTGAAGAAATCGTGTACCCTATCTGGATATTGTCTTAGTTCCTCTACACAAAGTTGTGAAATAATCTGGAATTAAATGGCAACCTAAACAATATTAGGGTTGACTGAATTTTAGAGAGTCATTGCTGCATTGATCATTATAGCAGATAGATTTTAATTTGGCCCCTAATATTCTTCATCTCTTAGTATTTACACTCTTATGCAATCTCTCTCATTTGAGTATAGGCTGGTTTAGTGCTTACACCTTATCAACAGAATACATCAAAGGAAATGGGATATCACTTTCTTAATTAGTTTATACAAGATATGAGTTCTGCCTTGCTATTTTGTTGGCTTCAATAAAGGGAACAGCCATATATATGAGGTCTACATGGACAAGGAAATGAGAAATTCCCTGAACAACAGCTAGCAAAGAACTGAGGCTCTCATTCTAACACCTCACAAGGAAATGAATCTTGCTAACAACCACATGAGCATAAAAGCGGATTCATTCCCAGTCTAGAGTTCACTTGAGACCCCAGCCTTGGCTAATACTTGTATTAGAGTCTTGTGATAGACAGAAACAGGAAAGCCAGTGAAGGCATACAGAGAATCCTGATCCACAGAAATTATGAGAAAACAAATGTATGTTGTTTTAAACACCCACATTTATGACAATTTGTTACATAGCAATAGATCAATAACATAAGACCATGTGTGACCCTTATGCTTAAAAGATATGAGAAGTGTCAGCAATGACACTTATGCTGAATGGAGCCTTTGGCAAAGGCCAATAAGTACCACCTAGTAGTAGTCACTAGAAAATAATCTGAGGCTGCCTTCATGTCTATTCTCCTTGAAAGGGAAATAGTGGCCTTTTATTGGGGTTTAATGGAAACTGACACATTCATATGAGGATTTATATAAGAATAACATTCCAATACAGAGAAAAAGGTACAGAGGAACCCCCTCATCAAATGAAAATGGTGTATTTAAGAATATGCATCATAATTGACCACAGGCAGTGTTGATCACATATATGAACAGGTAGCTCATAAGTCTTTGGGTCCTGTGTTAAATTCAATTTAGATGTTAACCCCATAAATTAAAAAAGTTTAAAAACTCTCTTGTATGATCAGTTTTTAGAGGACTTCCTAACAGGCAGCATTGCTCAGGATGGAGACTCCACATTCAGTCTGGAAGGCATCTACATTATGTCCTGTGATCTGGGCATTTTACTGAAGAAGAAAAATATGCATCTTCTAAATGAGCAGAATTATGAGGGTGTTTCCATTGCCTTAGAAAAAAAAATACATAATAACAATAATAGCAAGATAATAGTTTATACAGTTTCTTAGATAGTAACAGAGACTGACAATATGGTAAGGAAATGAGTCTTGGATGACTGGAGGATAAAAGAAACTCTACCGTGATGGTTAAGTTGAGCTGTCAACCTTGCTGGCCTAAGGGATACATAAATAGCTAGTAAAGCATTGTTTCTGGGTATATCTGTGGGAGTTTCCAGAATAGATTGCCATTTGAAATCACTGGACTGAGTAAGGAAGATTCACCCTCAATGTAGGAGGCAGCATCGAATCAGCTGAGGACCAAGTAAAATATAAAGGTAGGAGAAAGGTGAATTCAGTCTCACCTGAAGTTGGTACATACTTCTGCCCTTGGACGTTGAATCATCGGGCTGTCTGGCCTTTGGACTCTGGGACTTGCACCCACAGCCCCCGGGGATCTCAAGCCTTTGACCTCCAACTGAAAGTTATACCATCAGCTTCCCTGCTTCTGAGGCTTTTGGATTTGGACTGAACCAACCTACTAATATCCCTGGATCTGCAAATTCAGACAGCCTATCATGAGACTTCTCAGCTTCCATAATCCCATGAGCCAATTTTCCTGATAAACTTCCTTTCTTCTATCTATGTATCTATGCATCTATCTATGTTTATCTATCTATCTATCTATCTATCTATCTATCTATCTATCTATCTATCTATCCATCCATCCATCCATCCATCTATCCATCCATCCATCTATCTATATATCTATTATCTATCTGTCTTACTGGTATTTGTCTCTCTGCAGAACCCTGACTGATACGCATACTTTGGGCAATGTGTTAAGAAGAGGAAATTTCAATGTAGACATATCAGTATTAATGAAAACAAAACCCTTACAAATTCAGTGGCAGTCAGAAACAAACAAACAAGGGGATGCCCTTATTAACTAACTGGAAGTGACCACTTGGCTAAATGAGATATGCAGTTATGGAGGAATTCAACAAATGCAAAAGAGAGAAAAAGAGGAATCCCTTTGTTGATCTCACTATTAAGCATGCACTTTTTTCTTGTTGCTCTCTGTGGAACAATTGCTGAACTATCGAAAATTGCACACCAAGAGTAAAAGCTGGAGCTTAATTCCCCCTAAACATGTCTACCCTCTTTAAAAAAAAAAAAAAAAAAAAAAAAATGTATTTCAATTAAAATTAGTGTTCTCTCTGTTCTAACAGGCACACTTTTGGATTTTTAATTGGTAATTTACATAACCCTACATAGTTTAGATAAGGAAAGTGTGTTAAAACTCCTACTGATATCACTTTTACTACTACTATTACCATTAGCTTACATTAATTAAATATTTGCTGAGTCAGGTATTATTTAATCATTTTCTTGAAATTGTTTTAGTAAAATTTAACAATTTTTCTTAGCGAGTATTATTAATATCCACATGGCAAATAATTACTTTCCTGAGGCACACAGTTGGTAAGTGAATAATGAATAAATATTTTAACCCGGGTAGGCTCCCTTCAGGAAAGACATTCCAAAGCACTTTGTTACATTGGATTTAGCAATATCTGGACATAATTCCTCCACAGGTGGGTCATAGATAATGAAATGTACACTAATGTAAGCTGTTCAAGTATATGAGGTATGATTTTACTTCTAATTTGTTCTGTAGGCAAATGTAGACATAATTCCCTTCAGAATTTCCTGGCCTATGTGGTCATTTCTGAGTACATCTCTTCTCCCCTCAGACACACAGTCTTCACTAATGATTAAGTATATATTTTCTGATTAAGAATACATTTTCTCTTTCTGATACCTGCTGTGGTATTGAACTCTGGGAGAAAATATTATATTTTCTTATTTTTTTTTTTCATATACTAGAATGTACTCAAAAATATTTCCACAGAACAATTCTAGCATTATCAGCAGGTAGTGACCAGTCAACTTTTCTGTAATGTTTGAATGGCTTATTATGAGAGTGAGAGCATTGATTTTGTTTCTCAATTTTTATAATAGAATGTGACCTGCACTACAGAAATCACTTTTAACTCATTTTTGGTTGTGACTGAGCGGTTGTGTGATAAAGAATTTGGCCTTTGTCCCCAGTTCCTGGGAGGTAACCTCTAAATACTGGGAATGTCTTCAGTGATAGAAGTATGTTTGTTATTCATAGTGGACTCTGTTGACCACACCTGATAGTTTATGTGGAGGTGACTCAGGGTGTACCTTTAGATAATTTGTCCTAAAGACATGATTTAAGATGGGGACTTGGCTGGGCGCGGTGGCTCAAGCCTGTAATCCCAGCACTTTGGGAGGCCGAGACGGATGGATCACGAGGTCAGGAGATCGAGACCATCCTGGCTAACACGGTGAAACCCCGTCTCTACTAAAAATACAAAAAAAAAATTAGCCGGGCGAGGTGGCAGGCGCCTGTGGTCCCAGCTACTCGGGAGGCTGAGGCAGGAGAATGGCGTGAACCCAGGAGGCGGAGGTTGCAGTGAGCTGAGATCCGACCACTGCACTCCAGCCTGGGCAACAGAGCAAGCCTCCGTCTCAAAAAAAAAAAAAAAAAAAAAAAGATGGGGACTGGTCATGACAGAAAGAGCAACCTTGTAAAGCTGTAAAGCTTAGAGCTTTGAGCCACATTGTATCAGCCAGACAACTGGGGAGGGGAAGGAAGCTGGAGGATGAGCTCAATAGCATGGACAGTGATTTAGTCTATCATTCCTAGGTAATGAAAATGCAACAAAAACTCTAGACATGGAAGCTTGACTGAGTTTCTCTGGTTGACAGTGCCCTGTATTGTCATACATCCTGGTTCTAAGAGGGTAATGTGTCCTGACTCCATGGGGAGGAAACAATATAGGTCTGTAGTTGGAATCCTCCCAGAATTTGCCCTACATGTCTCTTCCTTTGGCTGATTTTGATCTGTATGATTTTGCTATAATAATAAAACTGTAATTATAACTCTTTCTGAGTTCTGTGAATTGTGGCCAATTATCAAACCTGAGGAGGTAATGAGAGCCCCAGAATTGATAGCTGGCTGCTCAGAATCGAGGGTGGCCTTGGAGCATGTAGCTGGTGTCTGCAGTGAGGGAGGTCTTGTGGAGAGTCACTACTTCGTTAGGTGTGGACATGTGAAGTTGCATGGATGTCTGTTTTCCTCAAATCCGTACACAGTTTGGTTTGACTGTTACTCTGAATAGAGTCAGGTGTACCTCAAGGAAGAGGCGCTGGGGTTGGCAAAATACCTCTTTATCAATCTTCATGTGCCTTGACACTTCAAAAGTCTTGAAAACAAAAATGCTTCGGTGTTTGCAGGACGCTAGAATCACTTGCTGTAAAAATATTTACAGTTGTGCTTCAGTTTCCAGGTCTTTGAAAAGATGTTTCCGTAGTGTGGGTGCTGAGTAGCTTGAATAAAATTTATGTTGTGAGCACCACCTTTTCTGGGCACTGACTCCATTTCCAAGTGTATCATTCCCCACTGTAAGCCAAATTTACAGCCAAACCAAGGCAGAAAAACGCCCTGGAACTCATGTGCAGTTTTCATCCACAGATTCCAACGCAGGAGTCTGCCTGAACTACAATCCCTAGAATCACCCACTCCTTACCTGACCTCTAGAACTACTTACTGTACTTCCGCTTGCAGGCATCTCAGTGTCATTAATACTCATCCCCTTGCCTCTTGCATCCCGCTTGACACTGACCTCCTCCATCAGCAGAATAAGATCTGTCATTTGGGATATGCATTCTGTCCATTATGCATAAATGTAATTTAGGTCCTTGCTGACCAGGTTGGGTCTTACAGTCTTTCATGTAGTGAATGCACAGAAAATAGAATAAGCTGAAACTTGTTTGCTCCATTCTAAATAAAAATGTTTATGAGAAAAATAGTGAAGTGGTTTCATCAGTTTTCCTCAAGCAAGAATAATAATTTAAAAGTATTAAATATTACCAACTTCTGTTAGTAAATAAATTACATTAACACCTTAAAACATAAGGTATATGTCCTAGTCTAAGATTTAAAGTTATTAAAAAATTTTTTGAGCTTCAACAGCATATAATCTCAGAACCTAATCTTATTGTTTATAGTCATGTTTTAATTATTTAAAAAATTTATCAGGTAAGTTATGTAAGGTTAAGTTTTATGAGGTTTAACTTCAAGTGAACACTTCTACTTTCAATAAAATTTCATAAATATATTAATCAGAAAGGAAAGTAAAACTTAGAAGTATGCTAATTGTCTTGTGCTTTGCTAAATAGATGGAATGAGATCACATAGAACAGAATGAGGCTTTGTTCTTAACTGCTGTCAGGTGAATGTAAGTTACACTTTTGCACATGAAACAGAAATAACTTCACAGATTTCAAAGAAAAAAATATATTCTAAGGTTCAGAAAAATAAGGAGTTGGTTGTCTTTCCTCTGTTCCCAATATAGAGAAATAGCAGTCATTGATGCTATGAAATTTTGCTGGTGCAGTTCTCCTGCAAGTCAAGAAGCATAAATGATTCAAGGAGATCCCAGAATATGAAATTCATTTATTCTTCCAAAATTATTTTATATATTTCTATTATCTAGAACATTTTTGGATTTGAAATAACAGAAAATGAATGAAGTCAACTTAAGTAAAATGGTTATGGGGTCTCCTCCCAAGCTGGAGACAGAAGAATTAGTGAGCAGGAAGGCCTCAAGCATCCCTGAGAAGCTTGTCATTCATGTGTCTCTTTCTCTTATTTTGCTGGTCTCGTGCTCCATTATTCTTCCTCTGGATGGGCAACTGAATTTATGTGACAAAAGTGCCTATTCAGATTTCATGAGTTTACAAGTTAAATATCCAAAGGACATGGGAAAAGTGATTCTAATATCAAATGAAAGTTCTGCGGAAAGAAGTCCTAATTGTTGATTTAAAATTTAATAGGTAGCCACTAATTTAGAATAGGTAGCCACTCCTTTTCCAGTTACGTGCAACTGATGGATTGAGTAGAATCTCTCTGCAAATAAAGTGTTCTGATCCTACCACCATACAAATGTTAGAAACTGAACTCATACTCACTCTTTGAGGGAACTTCTGATAATTATGCCTGAGAATTTTATTATATGTATATATTTAGTAAATAAGTAACTATTAGTAAATAAGTAACTATCATTTCATTGTAAGTAGAGTCAAGTGATTAATTAAATTTTCGCTTTTCATATTTTAGCTATGTTGCCTCCAACCACCAATAAGTGATAACAAACGAAGGGGATTTCAAGTTAATTTTGTATAATCATAGATTCCTACGGGGAAGCCAGAGTTCTTGCACCTTTTTTTCTGTAATATGATTTCATTGAACCCTTTCTTCCTTGTAGCTCATTCTCTTCACGTAATTTCCATCTGTGTCATCAGTTTATTTTCTTTCTCTTAAGATTAAAAACTGTTTTAATAATAGGCTCCCAATTCCTCACAGCAACACACATAAAATAAAGAGAAAAGAGGATGTGAAGCAATCCCTAATGAAACAAAACATATATTTGTGCTTACCTTTTCATCACAATCTGTTGACAGGCTGGATGAATTAAAGTGTGCATTGGAGGAGGGGAAAGCTGCATCTTAGGCATTTTTCTAGATATTAACATTTAACATTTAGTTTCACTTCATTCTTTAAATATGTATAATTCCTGTGGATATAAAGACATTGGATTTCATTTTGTAGGTTTTCATTAGGAGGCCAATTTGCAAATATAACCAATAAGCATTCAAATGATTGCTGAGACACTGAATTTTTTTTTTAAGTAATCATGTATGCAGAGAAATTCTGATTTTATTCTGTAGTTAGAATAGCTCTCCACAATATTAACTAACGAATGAACTAACTAACTACATAAATAAATAAATAAATAAATAAATAAATAAATAAACAAATAAATAAAACAACCATTCAGTGGTTTAACCGAACAGAAATTTACTTCTCATCCATTTAGCTGATATATGTAAGCATTCCTATCTAACATGGGATTTTTTGCTCTCTATGCTGATTCAGGAACCAAGTTGCTTCCACAGTATAGTTCTACAACCCCCTCGATATTTATAATTCTCTGCCCTCAGTCCTCAACGGGGAAAAGGAGATGCCTCCCTGGTCAATCTTCCTAGAAAGGATGCCTACCATGTCTGCTTAGATTTTGTTGGAGAGAAATCACACTACCATCAAAGACAATGGGTCAAAGAGAATGCCATCCTTAACTGAGAAGCCAGCTTCCTAATGACAGCCATGTAACGTGAAAGGGAAAAGCATACTGTTTTTGAAGAACTTATCAGCTATATCACGTCTTCCACACAAATACTCAGGAAAGTTAAAAGAAAATCTCACCTTGGACACAGTTGATGTACCTCAGTCTTGTACAAAACTTAGAACTCACTAAGTCTGAAATATGACTTTAAACTCTCTCTGAGGTGAGATTGTAATGCAGTGAGGATGATAATATATGGTACATTAGGATTAACTTACTCCTGCATTGTTCTGGACTATAGACTGCCACACACACTCAGATGCACATGATTGACACACACATCTTCATTTTGCTATTATATTGAACTAATACAGGATTTACTATAAAGGTATAATAATGCAGTAACAATATACTAATAAATCAATGCAGTTAATATACAAGTGCTGCTTATAAGTTACTTTATATTCATCAAAGCCACAGAATTTGCAAATGAAATAATCTATTACATAGTCTACAGCTTGTGAAACTAAAATTATTTAAATGTAACTGCAAATTCATTAACATTTCATTTAAACAAGCATTATTTCATATATAATAACATATAGAGATCTTCTTTGCTCAATTCTATATGAACACATTTCTGCTCTTACTTTATAATTTTAATGTTCTGATGTTTTTAATATTTATTTTGTATATATTTGTTCTTATACCTTGCCTTATTATTACTATGTTTACTATCGTTGAATTTGCTAAATATTTTGACTGGGCTTATTTCAGTAGAAATAATTTTAGTTAATTGCAACCCACTTAGATTTTGGCTTCCAAACTATAGTATGAAAAATGGTAAATAGACTGCTAGGGAGTGACATAGTAAAAACTCATTAAAAACGCTAATTAGCAAGCTGAATTGTTCTGACATACCCACTTCACTAATCCACTAGCTAAATACATCATAAAAATGAGACCGTATTGCAAGTGAGCAAATATCCAAAGGAAGGCCTTTTTGAATTTCCAGATTACTTTCAATCAACTGAATGCTGAATAATCTATAGTATGAAATGCTGTGTTATCAGAATTTTAATAGAAGTCCCTAAATGAGCCTTAGAGTCTAATCATACTATTTCCTTAACGTATTTAGAGCATTCTTGATGAATCCTATGTTCATTCTCACCCTTCCCCTTCCCCTCTTTTACCACTTAACCAGTTTTACGGATTTGGGTACATTTATAATAACATTTTTCACTTTTCATCTTTTACTACATTTATATACAAATATTATCAATTCTACTAGATAGAAAGCTCTGTGAAGTCAAGGATTAAATTCTGTCTTCTTAGTCACCCATTAATGCCCTGTGGAGTTTGAGTTTTTACAGATACGGTACTATAGCACGTACACTGTGAGTGTTGAGTTTGTATAGATGGTGTACTAGGCCTTGGAAAACTAGATCCGGAAGTTGGAGATGGTATCTGACTAACAGTCTAGTTAAAAACAACTCTTTCCTTTTATTTTCATTACTTCTGTATGTATGAATGTGTGTGTGTGTGTAATTATATTCTTCTAAAATACAATAAGTAGATTTCTTTATATTCAGTTAAAAAACATTGATACAAAGTGAGGATTACGTGTTCCTGAAAGTCTAGTTTTAATAAACCTCAAGGACTCACTGATCCACATTTCTTTTTATGCATGATGCTTTAAATTACCAATGCATGTTATAAAGACTGATTTTGGATGCTTTCTAGCTCTTCCTTAAATGGAAATTCTAATTTTTAACTTTTTCAGAGACATGAATTTCTCTTAGGTTTTTACCACTTTAACATATTTTTCAAAGTGTTCTCTACTGACTATTCTGATCTGTACTCTGCACTTTAATGATCTTCGTATACACAATTGCTTATATAAGTTTCTTATTTCCAACTTTGTTGATTTGTCACTTCTGCCTTCCCTTTATTTTCTTGATTAGTTAGAACTTATAAAAAGTTTTTCTACTGTGTTGGTTTTTCCCCCAAAACTTCAGTTTCAGCTTGCTTGTTTCTTCTTCTCTCTCTCACTACCTTTATCTCTCCCTCCTCTGCTTCATATTCCTATTCATATACTTATTTTTCTTTACATTTTCTTTTAGTTTATGTTGTCATTTTGACTAATAATTTTTATATACTTATTTCTAAATAAATACTTTAAAGTCTAGGACATTGTACTGAATATGGTTTGGTTTGCTACATGCCACATTTCTGATTTGGATTACGGTATTTGGAGGCTAAATATCTTATAGTCTAATTTGTTAGAGGGCTAACATTTCTTCTGTGTTTAAGGTTCCACAGGAAATATCTTTCATGATAAGAAAAATTCATAAAATTTTCCCTTCACTTTCCTTAGTCATCTCTCCCTTGGAGGCTGAGTGTGATCACTGATTGCTCTCTGATATCTACTGGTCCAGTTTTCCTGATAGTAATTTATTAATCTATAAGAATCCTGAAGGCTTGTCATGGTGGCTCACGCCTGTAATCCCAGGACTTCGGAAGGCCAAGGCGGGTGGATCACAAGATCAGGAGATGGAGACCATCCTGGCCAACATGGTGAAACTCCATCTCTACTAACAATACAAAAATCTTCTGGGTGTGGTGGCACGTGCCTGCAGTCCCAGCTACTCGAGAGGCTGAGGCAAGAGAATCACTTGAACCAGGGAGTTGGAAGTTGTTGACTCTTTCCTAAACTGATATGAAGCAATAATCCTAGTTAGGTAAGAATACGCTACTCTCCTCAATATTTTCCAGGTTGAGAATCTCATTGTTTAGGCTGGAAAGATGGCAATTCATAGATCATTAGTCTTTTGGCTATAAATGTAAATCCATATTATATAAATGCATTTGTCAGTGTTAAAGCATGCATCATAGATTTAATGATCCGTCTGTCCCGTTTTATTTTTTAATTTGCTTGTATTCTAGCAGGTGTCTTAGAAGGCTCCTGCTGCTATAACAAAATACCTGAGACACAGCAATTTATCAACAACAGAAATCCATTTTCTCAAAGTTGTAGAGGTTGGGAAGTACAAATTCAAAGTGCTGGCAGATTCAGTGTCTGGTGAAGTTTTGATCTTTGCTTCCAAGATGGAACTTAACGGTTGCTATTCTCTCAGATGTCAAAAAGTGGAAGGGGCAAAAGGGTCTTGCCAGTTGCCTCAAGCCCTGATAATAATCACCACCTAAAAGTCCCAAGTCTTAATACTATCACATTGAGTCTGACACTCCAAAATATGAATTGTGAGCAGACACATACATTCAAACCATAGCAGGAGGGGAAGAAAAATATATAACAGAATAGTACCTTAAAATTTTAACTTTTTAGTGAATTGGTCTGAAACCTTGAAGAATAAAAATAAACAACAGACATGGAGCAATCTAAAGCCGTTCGAGTGACTAGCTTCAAATTTTAATTTTAGTAAATACAGTCCAGGCAAGGTTTTGACAGCAGCTTTTCACTGAAGACTACTCTTGTTTTATCTCAATCACAGAGTTTATTTAGTAGTGAGAAGACTGATGTTTTATAGGTCACTGGCAAGCCTGGTAACTAAAACTATGTCGTCTTTTGCAAATGACCATTATCATTTACGTAAGTTTATTTTTACCAACCTGGCATGGCAGAAACAATGATATATAGAGAAGAAAAGAGTCTTCTAGAATACTAGTATTTCATATACTGAGGATGTGTTGAAAATTTAGCCTAATTGTTTAAGAAGGTCTGAAGACCTAAATTTACACTGAAAAGAACTAAGTTCCAAATACACTGCAGGACAAGCTGTGTGCACTTTTTGCTGTGCAGTATTGAATGACGTGCCTTAAACTTAATTCCATTGAGTTTTGTTCTGTTTTTAGATCATGGGGGAAATTGTAGAGAGGTTTATCACTACTATGCATGTAAACTACCCCTGGACATAATTAGACATTGGAACCTAATTAAAAGAAGTCCCAACATTGCTACACTCTGCTAATTACAGAATCTTTGTGTAAAATTTTATATTTAACACATTCACTACTTCATTAATTTGTAGCACTCCAGTCTATGAACAGCACCCGCTGGATTTCAATTATATTCTCTCTAAAATTTCCAACTTCAGTCCCACCAGAACAACCACCCATTGGTCTGACCACCTTTCTCTGACTTTTTTTTACCCAACTCAAGTCGTTTCATCTTCTTTACTCTGCCTAAATTCATGTTTTGTCATAATCATTAATCTGCAGACATGCTCAATTCCTTTTCCCTTCCTTGCTGTTTTACCTGCTTACCAGGAGCAAAACTCTACTTAAATACAGTTCTTTACATTTTCATGCAACTGAAGAAATTGGACAAAAATACTTTTCTGACTGCTCTCATGAAATTCTTGACCATGTACCTTAGGTAGGTTGTTGCTGAGCAGAAATCATAAAGCATTATTCAATTCTAAATAACCATTTCACATTTTTTCTAATCTTCTCATATATCAAATACATTCACCAATTATATTATGTACTGCTGCACTGGACACTTTAAAGCAATCGAAAGAAAATTTCACAATGAATTTTTGTGTAGTCACTGTCAGTACTAAAATATACATCTTTAAGGTTTCACAATCTATCGTCAAACACAGTCTAATGCTAAACCAATCTGTCTTCAAACATATTCTAATGCTTAACCAACAGATAAAAATGTTACAAGGGAAAACTTTTAATACATTTTCTCTTTTCTGGCATACTTCTAAAGTCACTTATTTGATTTCTGTATATATAATATAAATCCTAGATCATATCAAAAATTATTTTTAAAATATATTTTCTTTTGCATGTATATCATCATTACTCTTTTCTCCTAGTTTTTGTAAAAGCCTGTTTCTATAGGATAGCATTTCTCTGATTTAAAAGAAAAATATTAAAAAGCATGTTTTTATATTTTATTTCCTCTACAACAGATCTGTTCAAGAAAAATGTTTCAGCTTGCCTAAAGATGTATTATTTTAACTTTATTTATGAAAGATATTTTCACTAAAATTCTTGGCTGATAGTTGTTTTTTTTTCATAATTTTTCTTATATCATGTCATTGTTTACTGAGCTCTATTGCTATTTGCTGCAGTGATCTGTCATTTTCATTGCATTTCTCCTTATGCTGTTTTATTTTCTCCATCTGATGACTTTTAAATGCTATTTTTTTTTTCAATTTGAATATAATGTGCATAGGTGTGCTTTTCTCTGCACATATTCTGGTTGGAATGTGCTGAACTCTTTAAATATCTGGGCTGATGTCATTCATCAATTAAAAATACTATAAAACATCATTTCTCAAATATTTTTAACACCAATTCATTATCTTTTATATTTTATCTGGGACTCCAATAATATGTATATTAGACTCTGTGATATTGTCTCATAAATTTCAGATGACTCATCCTCATTTTTTGTTTATATATTCTCTTTTTCATTTTTGTAATTCAAACTATATTTATATTTTCTACCTGTTTTCAACGTTATTTATTATTATCTCTACTAAGGAGTCAACAAACAATTTACATAACACTTACTTTTTTGGGATTTTTTTTTTCTTTTTTTTTTTCTGAGACTGAGTCTCTCTCTGTCGCCCAGTCCCTCTCTGTCACCCAGTGGCACAATCTGGGCTCACTGCAACCTCCTCCTCCTGGGTTCAAGTGATTCTCCCACTTCAACCTCCCAAGTAGCTGGGACTATAGGCGCATGCGACCACACCCGACTAATTTTTTGTATTTTTAGTAGAGATGAGGTTTCACCGTGTTAGCCAGGATGGTCTTGATCTTCTGACCTCATGAGGTAGCCGCCTCAGCATCCCAAAGTGCTGGGATTACAAGCGTGAGACACCACACCCAGCCAACACTTTTAGTTTTGGTAATTTTCATTTTGCTTTTATTAATTTATTTTTAAATTTCACTTTTTTTCCCCTGTATGTAATGAATATTGTCTTTATTGATCAGATTTTTAAATGTATTTACCTTGTTATTTTAAGTCTATCTGTAGTAATTCTAGAATTTGTTATCTCCCACTCTTGTTCTATTGACAGTTTCCTTTCTTGATGATGTACCGTATGGTGCCCTGTTCCTTTGTGCTTTGTAATCTTTTGCTTAATTGGATGCCAGACATTTTGGTCATATAGTCTTACAAATCAAAGTAGGTTACATTTGTCCACAGAAAATTGTAGGCTTTCTCTGCTGTCAAGTTGAATATTTTTGAGGTAATCAAGTCTGCATTGAAACAGTTTTGATTATTATAATTTGGCTTTGTAGGGTTCAATTAATTGCATACTTGAGGCTTTTTTTGTCTTCAGGACCAGAAGTTTCTATTTTTCAAAAAGTCGTATTTCAATTAGCTCTTTTGGCTTTTAGCCTTCAGCTAGCCTGAGGCAACTGCAACCCAGGAGAGATCTCTCCCAACTTTCTTGCACCTCATCCAGATGAAGATATCCAGTGTTTAATACTCACTGTAAGACTAGGAGAGACTTTTCCACAGTCATTAGTGAGCCACAGACTCCGTCAGCTCTCCTGTGTGTACTGAGCACAGACTTACCCACTATTTCCCCAACTGTAGAGGGTGGCTGCCTTGGACACAGTTAAAGCCTGAAGTGCTTATAGTGCTCATCTCAGTTTCCCAACCTTGCCCTAACTTTTCTGCAGGCCTGATACGTCTATACTACACAGGGGAGTATCTCCAGGTGTTTTGCTTTGCCTACAATCTGTCTGTGAACATATCCTGTCTTTAAATCTATGCCTGTAGAGAGTGCACATTCTTACGCTAGCCATAATTTTGCCTTTAAAAGAGTCATAAAAAGAAATCTCATTTTCTGTCTTCTTACCCAGGTCTTTTCTTTTTGCATCTATTGCTCTACAAGGATAAAAGCAACTATGAGCCTCTTTGTGGACAAGAGATATTTATTAAATTGTGCTTTAGTTCATTGGGTTTTTTTGTGACATGAGTTCTTATATGCTTTTAAAAATTTGTTGGTTTATTATTGTTAAAGAAGATTCATAATTATCTTATACATGATAGGTAGAAGCAGCTTTTCTCTTTGCTTAAATTGCCATAAAATCCTTGGAATTATGTTGGCATGCACTAATTTGTTTGTGTGTACTTGATGTTTCAAATCTTTAATAGTATGTATTATTTAGATTTTATCCAAGATTTCTAACTTGTAAAATTTTTAAAATACTTAGAACTGACTCATAATAGCTGTATATAATTGTGTTTCATAATTTTTGACTATATATTTTAAAATAAAGATCTCAATTTTATTCCTGTATATATCTTCAATATTCTTAGTATCTTTCATGCTGTCAAGTAACATTTTTTTCTGTTGTGAATTTATATTTTAATTATAGATTATATTGGTTGTATTTCTTAGATTTATCTTCTAATTTTATTTTATTTTTTGTTATTTTGGACTTCTCTCTCTTTTGCATACTCTTGTTTTCTCTCTCTCTCTCAGCCTGTTTTTCCTTCTTTCCTCCCTATGGTTCTCTCTCTTAAATTTGACCTGTAAGTCTTGATGTAGGTTCTCATCCATGTATGGAACGAGTTTAGTACATGTTTTGCTGCAAGAGTCAAATTTTTGCCACCTGCCTATGGAACTAAAACCCCTTTGGACAATAGCATAAATATGTTCACTATTTTTTTATTCTTGCTGTCTTTTCATGTTATTTTGATTTATTGGTAGTGGTTATATTTTTTTTAGTTGTAGATGTGTATTCATTTTATAAGCCCAGTTTTGTAACTTTTGTTTTGCATACTGTCCATTAATGTATTTGCAGCAAAAATGATTGTTGATGTGTAAATTCACTGTACCACCTTGGTTGTACAAACCACCTCGCTATTTTTAACTATTTGTTTTCAAAAAGCTCAACACAGATTTCCTAGCACAATTTGTTATCAATAGTGTTAAAAATACATATATGTGATAATCATAGAGCCCAAACCTAATGCTAGAATGTTGCAGAAAGGCCAAGGCTCATGAAAAAGCAGAGTAAATGAATGCTGATTACACAATATGTTTGCTCTTCACTCTGCCTTTCTCTTCACTGTGGCAGTAAGCAACAGAATGTGGGGGAAAAAAAAATTAAAAAAAAACACTAGTTAACCTCTCTAACTTCTATTAGCCTTTTGCCTTCATGCTACTACCTAGTGTCTCCTGGATAATTTAGAAAACTCCTGCTTAATAAACTATAGTGAAATGGGCTTTATAATTTCCTGAGGCTTCCATTAGGTGGAGGCAGCAATTTAGAAATTCTCATGGATAGCATAAAACAGCTAAGTGGTGGTGCAAGACATTAAAACACAAAAGGCTTAAGCTGAAAAAAGGGGCTTTAAACTAAAGCTTGTAAAACACTGGTGGGTTTTTCAAATTTATATTCAAATAGTTAATGGCAGGAACTGTCTTCTCACTTCCATCAAATTTTGTTTCAAATTTCCCTTAATGCACAGTCCTTTAGTAGCCTGAAATTCGAGCCAAAAGCCCTTCACTATTTGAGTACAATTTCCTAATCTTTGTAATTTAACTGAATAATTTTATATGTCCTTTAGACTCCAAAAAGAGATTGCAAGCCACAGGACATGCTTTGTTTTAAATTAGCAGCTTAGTTTTTCTAGCTCTCTGAGACATGATGGGCACTGATATTGCAAGCTGACTTAATGAAGCCTTTGAATGGATGTCCAGAAGAAGCTAAGAAGTTGTTGTTAAAGTATCTGCTTTTGCTTTTTGAATCCCATTTGCTGCTGTTTTGGCTGTTTAATGCTTCTGAGATCTGTGTAGTGATGATCCTGACTTTCCTGAACCAGTAAAAGAAATTCATTTCTTATAATGAGAATATTTGTTTCTACCTAGGATTGCTAAAGTCCTGTTGCATGCTTTAAGATGCCTTGCCTTTGGTGCATTTAAACTTGATATGTCAACATATTCTCTGTAAACACAGCAGTACAGAGGGCAAAGAAAACACTTATCCAGCACCACAGCTAGGACAAAAGGAATTATTTTGACAGTAAATGGACTAGCAGTTTAAATAAGTGCTTTAAAACTGGGATGGTATTAACTCCACAAAATTGTTTCTAAGCAAAGCTGACCAGATGTCCTAATTTGACTGATTAATTTGTTTGGTTAGTTAAATACCCTTGTAACTTGATTGTTTCTAAATGTTTGCCTACTCTTATTTTTATCAATCTGCTAGGTGCCACGCATAGAAAAGGATATATTTGAAATTAACTATTTTTCATTACAATAATCTAGCTTATGTGCTTATTTTTCACAAACTACCTAATAATCACCATGAAATCAAATGGTTATTTGTAGTGGGATGGTTCTAAAAATATTAATGTGATATTTTATTTCTGATAGTATTTAATAAGCCAAGTCCTAAATTTAAAACCATGTATTTCTTTATAGATAAATCTTTCACTTTACTCACCAACTCTTTCTACTCTTGTAGTAGAACTTTTTGTTACTATTTTATTAGCTCAGATTGTGAATAAAGACACATTAAAATGGATAGAGAAGTTGATGTTGCAATTACTAAACTGATTAAAGTAACAGAATAAGGATTTTAATTTACTTATTTTGGTTAAACCAAGAATACTTGTCTCTACCATCAAAAAAATTGCAAAAGTGCATGTTTTAGAGCATGTTAATGAAATATATAATTTTTAAAATAAACAACATCAACTGTTGTTGATTAAATTAAATTAAAGCAATACAATATAGACTTCATCTCTTGACAGGGTAAAGTGTTCATACTAGTTGAGTATTAAATATTACTCTTTCAAATTAAGATGTCTCTACCAAATGGAGCATTTAATAAGAACTGACAATTTGGATCCATATTTGTTCTTCTGTGACCATATTAGTTGAGAAATACAGAGGTGTACACATATTAAAAACTTATACTATGATTCCCAATTTAAGAAAAAGGAAAAGACAAACTAAAATGCACAGATCAACCACATGTTTTATTCATATTACTTAGCATACTTCAGATGAAGTTTCAAAATTCTACATTGTTTGTGTCTTGTTAATAAACTATACTATCTTGAATAATAATGAAATAAAATAAATTGAAATAATTCTACTAGTGAGATAAGTGTGTATTTAATTAAGTCAATGGCAAGCACAATAAAGAAAACAATAAAGAAAACAATTTTTATTCAGTTAGAGGTTGTAGTATTTGTCCCCAAAGGAAAATTAATCTATTCATAGTTGCCTTAACATTGAGGATAGTATTCTCAAACATTTTTAGGTGTACAAACTATGACTTTTTGTTTCTCTAATTTAAAGTTATCAAATTAACAGCAAATGTACTTTGGAATGTAAGCTCTCCTTCAATAATACAATCCAAAAAACAAAGACTTATTTCTGAAATATGCTATTAGAAATAAGGCATATTGGCAGGGCACGGTGGCTCATGCCTTAATCCCAGCAGTTTGGGAGGCCGTGGCAGATGGATCACGAGGTCAGGCAATTGAGACCATCCTGACTAACATGGTGAAACCCCGTCTCCACTAAACGTACAAAAAAAGTAGCTGGGCATGGTGGCGTGTGCCTGTAGTCCCAGATACTAGGGAGGCTGAGGCAGGAGAATCGCTTGAACTTGGTAGGCGAAGGTGGCACCGAGCTGAGATCGCGCCACTGCACTCCAGCCTGGGCAACAGAGAGAGACTCCCCGTCTCAAAAAAAAAAAAAAAAAAAAAAGTCATATTTATAAAAAAAAAAAAAAGCAATGAGTGAAAAAATAACTATATAACTAATATATTACTCTCTGAACTATGTCACAAAAATATTTCTCTACAAAATACTATTATTCATATAATCCATTTATTTCTATATACCATGTTTGTGTCACTATAGGTTGGTATGTATCAAATTGTGTCTAAACCAAAAGAAACAAATCTGGAAACTGAAGTACCAATCCGTGAAAAGATTTCTTTTGGTATTGGGAGTGCCAGGTATTTTTGTCATTGCATTTTGCTTAACTATAATATCAGGCTTTTTCTATTGTGCACGTGCTCCTATAGAAATTTAAAGGGGTTATTTCTAATTTGGGAGAAAAATAGAGCAAACAGCTTTTAATCTTATAAATAATCTGCTCATTGAAATGTCTTATTTAATCCAGATAGATCTGTGCAAAATGAACTTAAAACTAATTTTTAAAGCAGGTGGAAAACATTATTTAACAAAAGAGGTATCTGTTGTAAATGTAGGTATTTGTGCACATTTTCTAAATTTTAAAATATAAATCAAATCTTTACAAATTAAATCATGTTTTGTTATTGATTTATGTTACCATTTTAGAGTTGCTTTCCCTTGACTTATTGGTATAAAGTTGGCGATAGATATTAACATATTGACTGTTTCTTTTGGAGCTGTCTTTGTTTCATGAACTACTTCATTGCAATAGATAGCATGCGACCATCTTCAAGCGGTGAGAACTTCACTTAGTGGCTTAAACAGAAGTGTTGTCTCAAGATAACATATCTGGAGGCATGTGGCTGCTACTGTTTGGTGAGCAACTCAGAGTAAAAGGGACAACGTTGCTTGAGATTTCTGTGGCCGTTTCTATAAGATCTATGCTGTAACTTCAGTCATCGTAACCATATTCAACAAAGAAGAGAGAAGAAGATGGCAGAAAAATCACTCACTTGTAACAAGAGAGTAAAAGTTTTCGTTGAGGCCGGGCGCGGTGGCTCACGCCTGTAATCCCAGCACTTTGGGAGGCCAAGGCGGGCAGATCACGAGATTAGGAGATCGAGACCATCCTGGCTAACACAGTGAAACCCCGTCTCTACTAAAAATACAAAAAACTAGCGGGGCGAGGTGGCGGGCGCCTGTAGTCCCAGCTACTCAGGAGGCTGAGGGGGGAGAATGGCGGGAACATGGGAGGCGGAGCTTGCAATGAGCCGAGATCCCACCACTGCACTCCAGCCTGGGCGACAGAGCGAGACTCTGTCTCAAAAAAAAAAAAAAAAAAAAAAAAGTTTTCATTGAAGATTCACCGCAGAGTTATTCTCTAGTTTCTCTAATATAAATTATCAGTGGTCATTTCTAGCAACACTGGAGAATAGGCACAGATATTTGGCCTCTCCAATTTCTGGAGTGAAGTTGACATGGGAGTAGTTGTTTGGGAATGGGTGTTGGGTTAACTATTTTTCTGTCTCTGAAATTTTGCTTGACTCTGGCTTTTGTTCGTCACTTCCCATGTGATATAACATTCACGTTCATACACACTCATCTACCTAAATGTTACCTTTTCCGAAAACTATATCTATACTTCATCTCTAAGTTCCATATTCATACTCACATGCAGTACCAACCTGCTTCTTCCTCCTGGTAGACAACTCAATGTGTGCTGTTTTGAAAGCCTGCCAACAATCAACCATCCCCTGACTCCCAGCAGACACATAACACAGCAATAACAACAACCCACCCAGGCACTAAATCCAACCCACGTGAATTTTTAAGGGACATCAATGTTAGAAATTCAGGCCATGGCATTAGCTTTCCCTCACCCCTTTTCTCTATCATGATCTACTTAGAAAATCTCTAGAGCTATTAGAAGCTGCTCGAATGCAAACAACTTGGAGGCAGTAAATCTTGTTTCTCTCTGAATCTTTGCAGCCTAGAACTTTACATAGCCTGCAGTAGACACTACAAAATGTTTGCTTAACATCAAAAGATTTATGATTGGTGTTACATGAGACCTCTGAATGAATTGGTATACATTCAGTGGTCTCATTTTGCATGATAGACAAGATCTATATATTATAACAGACCTGATAATTTCCACAGCTTTATAAGGCATTATTTGCTGTCTTAGAAAACAAATGACATTGAAAAATTTTGAGTTAAATTTGTCTTATTGAAAAAAATTAGAAGATACGTTTCTTTTGAGTTTCCTGTGAGGAATTACTTTTGAAACTGTGACGACTTGCAGCATAATATTGCCACCAAATTAATTTTTAAAATCTACTACTTAAACTATTTTATTGTATCAATGGTTTTAACAATGACAAATAATTTACACCCTACTCAATGTTCTACTAAGAATCAGAAGTTTACTCTGCACTTCATCGAAGCAGTCATGAAAACGTACTCAAAATGATCTGTGATCTTCCCCACCGCTGTGCCTGAAAGTATGTGTGTTGTGGGTGGGGCAATATTTTAAGGGTTTAAATGAATGTTGGCAATATCTTAAGATTGATAACTCTTATTTTGTATATTGAATAAAGACTAACATTGATATATTTCTTGGCATAATATTGCAGAAAAAAATTTTGCCTTGGAACTTAAACTTTCAATATTAAGTTAGTTCAAAGAAACAAGTCACCTCTGACTTTGAAAGAAATATAAAATGTAAGACTTGCATTTGCCAAGTGAAAACCACTTTATTATTTGTGTGTGGTCATTGACTCTGTGGTCATACAGTCCAAATTTCAGGTAGATATTTGAGATGTCACATAATTGTTTCATTTATGAGGTCTGTAAACAGGATCCAAATTGTTGTGGTTCAACATGTTACGTAGGTATGAAATTAGATATATTTTAGGTGATTTTCATTTCCTGAATGAAAGACATCAATCCCATTTAGATTGTTGATTTTAATGTTTTACTTGTGGTTTGGACTGAATAATTTCTCTCAAAAATTCATCTGTGGATGCCCTAATGCTCAATGTGAAAATACTTAGAGACAGGGCCCTTAAGGAGGTAATTAATGTTAAATTAGTTGAAAAAGGTGGCCCAGAACTTTGGGAGGCCAAAGCAGGTGGATCACCTCAGTTCAGGAGTTCAAGGCCAGCCTGGTCAATATGGTTAAACTCTGTCTCTACTAAAAATACAAAAACTAGCCAGATGTGGTGGCACACACCTATAATCCCAGCTACTCAGGAGGCTAAAGTTGGAGGATGGCTTAAACCCAGGAGTTGGAGGTTGCAGGGAGCTGAAATTGAGCCACTGCACTCCACCTTGGGTTATAGAGTGAGATTCTGTCTAACAAAAAAAAAAAAAAAAAAAATAGAGGCCCTAATCCAATATGACTGATGTCCTTTTAAAATGAGGGAGAGACACCAGAGCTCACTTTCTCTGCTGGAGCACAGAGGAAAGGCCATATAAACACACATGGAGAAGGCCAACATCTGCCAGCAAAGGGGTGGGGCCTCACCAGAAACCAGTCCTGCTGGCACCTTGATCTTGGAATTCCAGCCTCAGGACTTGGAGAAAATAAATTTCTGTGGTTTATTCCACCAAGTTTATGTGATTTTGTTATGGCAAACTGAGCAGATTAATACAGCTTGTGAATCAATTTTCCATTAACTTTACCTGATAAAAGGTATGTTGTGCTTTTCCATGAAACAGTAGAAGACCTAAGAATTGAGTGCACACCGTTATGATGTAAAGAAATTAGTATCGAAAATGCAATTTATGTGACAGGTTTTTCTTGTTTGTTTTGGGGTTTTCCTTTTCTTTTTTTTTTTTTTTTTTTTGGAAACTGAGTTTCACTCTAGTTTCCCAGGCTGGAGTGCAATGACGCAATCTTGGCTCACAACAACTTCCGCCTCCCGGGTTCAAGCCATTCTCCTGCCTTGACCTTCAGAGTAGCTGGGACTACAGGCATGCCCGCCACCACGCCCGGCTAATTTTGTATTTTTAGTAGAGACGGGGTTTCTCCATGTTGGTCAGGCTGGTCTCAAACTCCTGACCTCAGGTGATCCGCCCACCTCGGCCTCCCGAAGTGCTGGGATTACAGGCATGAGCCCCCGTGCCTGGACTTATGTGGCAGTTTTAATGGATTGCCAGATTATGGGGTAAAATTTACTAGATCTGAATATTTTAATTCATGATTATAGTTAGAATCTGCATCAGGAGACAGTAATATAAATTTAATTCCTAGAATCAAATTTTATTTTTAATTTGTTTACTGCAAGTTCATTTTCACACAAAGAGTACAGAAAAACTAAATATATCAGTCATTTTTTTCATAGTTGAGGGGCTTTTCTTTTGTGAAATACAGATTGATAATGTTTGTCATGTAAATTAATTTTAAGGTAAATTTTAATATACTTGATTATTAAATTACTATTTTATATATCATAAAACTACAGTAATATCTATATAAAATGAATTCAGGAATAAATAATTTTGATATCCTTATTGACTTCTCCCCACGTTTATGGACTAGTATATTTTAATTATATTGATTAACAAAAACAAAGACACATAAGTAGAACAACTTAAAAATCTCCAGCAAATCTACACAGTAGGACAATAAGGGACTCAAAAAGATTCCTCTGAGAAAAGAATATTAAGAATTTGCAACATTTTCATCTATGTGGGAAACTACTTCAGGTGCCTTTTTATGGTTATTACTATTGCTTGAAAATAAAAAGACTTAAATATGACAATTATAGTAGGTGCTGGAATGTTAAAAATTTTCTGGCACTGATTCCAGGCTCTACTTTGTTTATGGCTTTGGGAAATTTATTTAACCTCTCTGAGCTTCAGTTTCTTCCACTGAAAAAAAGAAAATAATTATGGCACTCATTTTCTAACGTGGGTTTAAAAATTGCATGAGATAATTTATATAAAATGCTTTGCATAGTGGATGGCACTTCATAAACACTGAGTGAACATTGGCTATCTAATAATGTAAGAAGATATTTATAATCCATTTTTCTTTGATATTCAAGGTGAACTTTAACATGTTTATATCAGGCAAATAGAATTCTACCAATAATTTGATGTAATATACATTTTAAAGATAAGTCTAGCTCACTCACCCACTTACAATCATCTGAGAATTTGAACTTTTGGCCCTAACAAAAAGCATTTTACCTATAAAAATAAGAATTTATGACACCTTTTTGATACGTGTAGAGGAAAGAGTTTGCTTTTTTTCTACCAATATGATAAATGTTTCCAAGATGCAATTTATATGTAATACAGAATCATTGAAGTAATCTGTCAATTATCAGGTTATCTTGATATCAATTTGTTTTCTCTCTCTCTCATGCTCCCTCTCCCTCTCTTTCTTTCTCTCTCTCTCTCTCTCAGCTCAAATAGCATCCTCCAGGATAAACAGGTGAGAATCACAGAGCAATTTAAAGATTATTACAAGATACATAAAACCATATATTATGAAAGGAAACACTCAAGTGAAAATACCATTTATACTCTAATAATATAGTCTAACTTTGTATCTTGATATACACAAACACTTTCTCATTTGACAGAATAATATACCTTTGTTCAGCTGAGGGTGTTTTGGAATTAATAATAAAGAATGAGGTGGTTTAGGGAATACTATGCAAGGAAATTTCTAACTTTTAAAAAAAAAATACATGAGGGATTTATTCAAGAGCTAAAAAAAAAAAAAAAAAAGGCAAGCATAGTGGTGAGGAGAAGATATTATCATTAATTACTTTTCAAGGTTGTCTGCTGCCTGCAGATTTGTTAGCTCCATCATGGAATATGTCACAAGGGAGTTACTTTTGAAGGAGTAACAGAAGTGTGTGAAAAATCTCAATATGATGCATGAGTGTAATCTCCTCTTTGCAGATGTTAATTCCCTGCTTGCTGCAACCAGGAAGCAAGTGCCAACGTATTAGGGAATGCTCCTTCCTGCTGGACAGCACACTGACAAGTTGGAAAGGAACCCTATGACAAGCTAGCCGCCATGCATATGGAATGAAGCTTAGTTCAAAAGTCTTTCCAAGCGCATGAGTATTTTTAGATGATATTTAGCCCCCTTTACATTGAAAGATGAAATGCAGCAACTGAAACTCAGTGTGTACTCTTATCTTGGTGGGGAGGTAATTCCCCATAAGATGTTTTGTCTCTGACAAACTCTCAACAAATTCAAAATATAGGATGTTATCACATTTGCCGTTTTTCACAGAGCACTTTCTTAATGAAAAAAAAAAAAATCATGATACTAAAAGAAAAACTAAAGAAACATTTTTCAATATTCAAGGTCGCATGGTATAACTTTGAAAGTCTAAGTTCATAAAAACAAAGAAAATAAATCTAAAGAAAAGTAAAAACAAGAATCAGGAAAAGATCATTAAAAGATTGACCATCTAAACAGCAAACATTGGCTATCTAAAAGAAAAACACACATTTATTTGGGACTAGAGCATTGCAATCAGAATACTCGTGCCATATTAAACCATGTGGATATTTAGAGATGTAAAGAAAAACCATGGTTTCTAAAGGAAAAAAAGAATGAGGAGAATTGCATAATTGTTTTGAAAGCATTATCCCTGGCTACAAAGATCACAAGGGTGATGCCAGTCTGAATTTGGACAGGCAATTGCTGGGCACATATCTTTGCAGGAGTATGTTTTGTGTAAGTTTGCGATGGTCTTTGCACAAGGGTGTGGTTTTTGCAGAGGCTACTGTGATAATTTTTATTATTAAGCATACAAGCATAAGAACATTCTCTTCGTGGCTTTTCTTGGTTCTATTTGTGGGGCATATTTTTTTAACATTAGTAATTCCATTTTGATTCTGACAATTTTCACAAGATTATAAAGTTTATATTTTTCCCGTGGAAAAAATTAAATATATAACTTAAAATGTAGAGCAAAAAGTGGAGGAATTTTTAAAAACAGAACTAAGTTTTCAGGATTAATATAAACTTCTAACTGGTCACACATGATAATTCAACAGATGACTTTAACTATCTAATAAAACAGTCATTCTATACGAACAAATGCAGAAGAAAATATGTTTTCTAAGTGTTTTATTCAGTTCTAATTGCCCTAATAATAGCTTAAACACATTGTCTATGTACTGAGAACTTTTATTAACATCCCTTAGGATTATAAATATAAGAAGCAGAGAGCTAATATTGACTTTTTAGTGTTTGCAATGCACAATTTTATAAACTGCAAATGTGTAAAATAATTTAATTTCTAGATAACACTTAAATACTCTTATTTTCTTAACTTGACACACGACGAAACCGAAGTACGGCACAATCATTTTGCATTCTCTAGTGGTTAATTTTTGTCAGATCTGGGATTTGAACCACTGTTATATATTGCCAAAATGGTCTCCTAAACCTTTTGGTGATCAGATAAATTTCCAAGGATGGAAGAATTAAGAGTTTTTCTCTAGAAAAAAAAAAAAAAGTATGTCCCTATTATTTATAAATGAAAGGAGAAAAAGAACAAGAAGAAGCAGGAGAGAAGCAATAGATAAAGAATTAAGTAAAACTAGAAAAACGTACCTATATTGTGTATCCTGTTAAACCTGAATACCTACAGATAAAATAAGCCAGCATTTCTGCAAAGTCCAAAGGTGTGTGTGTGTTGAGGGGTGGGGAGCTGGGGCAAAGATGGCATTTCTGTTAGCAGTTATTTTGATATGAGCTTAATTATTTTCATTCTAGGCAAATAAATCTAATCCGATTTTAATACAGCAATGTTGAAAACTGGAACAGAATGGCTTAAAAGTCACCATTATCCAATAATGAGGTGAATGCATCTCATTCATCTCATGAAACAGTGAAACGTTAAAGCGAAATTCAGCTGTAATTTTCATTTGCTTTCTCTCTCTCAAGGAATACTACACTCTTCCTTAAATAACAAAAACTGGAAAATTTCTCCTAAATAACTTCATAGGAAGAAGAAATAAGCTATGCAGCTCAACATAATTCAACAAATATTTGTTGAGTATCTACTCTGTACTGGAACCTGTTCCAGATGTTTGAAATACTTCAGTGAACACACCATTTTTTATTTAAAAAAAAAAAAAAAAGAAAGAAAAAAGACCACTTTCTTTACCTTTGTGGAGCTGGCATTCTATCAGTGGGAGACATACACTACACCATTGTTATAGTAAGTAAGTACAATATTTAGCAAATTCTTATAATTGTATGTTACATCAGCATCCATTTTGAATATAGATTTAACTTGCTCATACCAGAAGCTTGGCTTAGTGACCCTCGAATGAGTTTTCACTTCCTACAAAGTCCTGTATGTGGTCGCCCCAATATCTGGCTTAAACAACTCTCTCCTGGTGACCATCTCCCTGTGGGAAAGCAGATACAGCCTACCTGACCCATCCCTCTGGCCTTCTCACCTCTAATGGACTGTGTACATGCTGCTGTGGCCCCCTCTCAGTTACAGTGTGACTACTGAACTTGTGCCTGCTTGCTATAAATCCACTGTATTAGTCTTTTCTTATGCTGCTAATAAAGACATACCTGAAACTTATACAGAAAAGAGGTTAAATTGACTCACAGTTTTGCATGGCTGGGGAATCCTCAGGAAACTTACAATCATGGCAGAAGGGGAAGCAAACACATCCATCTTTACATGGTGGGAAGAGAGAGAAGAATGAGAGCTGAGTGAAGGGGGAAGCCACTTAAAACCATCAGATCTCCTGAGAACTCACTCACCATCAGGGAAATAGCATGGGGGAAAAGGCTGCCATGACTCAACTAACTCTCACTGGATCCCTCCCACGATGTGTGAGTATTAGGGGAACTACAATTCAAGATGATATTTGTAAGACAGAGCATGGTGGCTCATGCCTGTAACCGCAGCACTTTGAAAGCCCAAGGCAGGCAGATCATCTGAGGTCAGGGGTTTGAGACCAGCCTGGCCAACATGGCAAAACCCCATCTCTACTGAAAATACAAAAATTAGCCAGGCATGGTCGTGGGTGCCTGTAATTCCAGCTACGTGGGCGGCTGAGGCAGAAAAATAGCTTGAATCCAGGAGACAGAAGTTGCAGTGAGCCTAATGGTGCCACTGTACTCCAGCCTGGGTGACAGAGTGAGACTCCATCTGAAAAAAAAAAAAAAAAAATATTTGGATGGAGACAGTGACAAACTATATCACCTGCCAATTAAAACTTCCCTTGGAAACTTGCTTGAATAATGCCCTCAACCACCAAAAAAGGTTTCAACTCACAAGTCTCTCTGCCTCTCTTGCTCTCTACCTGATGGTTGAATGTGTGTGCTATATGGTTTCCCATTTCCTGTTGCCCCTGCAAGACCTGCCCTTTTTTCTCTGGATCCGTAAGTAATAAACTGCTTCTGTTATTTCAAGGATTTTTTGAGTTGCCTCCACTGTGGCTTACCTGAGCAACACAACAAAACCTGTCTTCTTTCCTGGTCACAGTACTCCTAGAGAGTGGCTATGGTAGAAATAAACCGGCCACAAGTGAGACAAGAACCACCAAAATGTCTGCCCATATAAACGAGTTTCCTGTGAAAGGGACAAGTGGTCACAAATTGAATACTTAAATATTAGAATGGATACAGGGATAAAGAAGCATTCTGTGAAAGGCATATTGTAACATGTTCAACCAAACACAAATCCTCTGGAGCCCCATCAGGGCAGGGCCAAAGTTGATAGCTAATCTCCTAAAAGAGATCTTGAGACACACACAGGAAAAAAAGTGCTTTGGCAAAATAAAATCATAGCAAGATTATGTTATGTATAGGCACTGGAAGTATGGATTATGATTTTAAAAGTGAGACTGTGGTAGGCCTCAGTAAGAAGAACACATGGGAGCTGGTGATTGGAGGTAAAAGCATTTGTTATGAAGATATCTGGGGAGACAACAAGTACAAATGCAGTAAAGTGAAAGTGTGGCTGGCATGTTCCAGGAATTTCAAGAAATACTCCTCCCTCCATGCCCTCTGTGATATGAAGGCCATGAGTTATCGAGAGAGCAGAAGATGAGGTTAGAGAAGAATCAGAGGCCCAACCACACGGAGGGACTTGTACCAATTTAAGGATATTATATTGTTACTATTAGTTACGTGGAAACCTATAAGCAGGATTTTGAGTGGATAAGTGACATGATTTCACATATAATTAAAGAATCACTCCAGCTGGTCTGCTACAAATGGACAGGATGGGGGCAAAGATAGAGCACAGAGACAGTGAGGAAGCCATTGGAGAAATCTAGATTAGTAATGATGGTGGCTTGGGTTAGAATGATGAGAGTGAGATATCAGTGAGATTGTTAGAAGTAGTCAGGGTCTGTTTACATTTTTAAAGGCAGAACCAGAAATGCTTCTGAGTATCTGATGTGAAGGAAAGATATATTTAAATATAACATCACATGCCATTTGTCTCT
Organism: Piliocolobus tephrosceles; assembly: GCF_002776525.5. NCBI lineage: Eukaryota > Metazoa > Chordata > Mammalia > Primates > Cercopithecidae > Piliocolobus > Piliocolobus tephrosceles. The sequence goes on from NC_045437.1 coordinate 28,533,118, forward strand.
GAAGGCATGAAAAGCTGAAATTGTCATCAACTGAATTGGAAAAGGTGGTAGGTGAAGTAGATTTTAGGGAAGATAGGAACGATTCAATATTAGATATGTGGAATTTGAAATGTCCATAAGACATTCTAGTTGAGAAGCTGAGTAAGTAGTTTGACTAATTCATATTTTCAAGAGGGAGGTCTGCATTAGAGATGGTATTTGGAATTCATTGGGACATAAGCCATTGGATTGGATGAGATAACCAATGAGGTAACCACTGCAGTGGAGAAGTAGAGGAGTGATTTGAGGATTGGGTCTTGGAAGTCATTATTATTGTGTAATAATAATGTGTAAGGTATAAAAGAAGGAAAAGAAAGAAGATAAGAGTTAGGAAAGCAAATAAGAAGAGTAGTATCCTGGAGGCAAAATGAGAAAAGTGTATCAAGGAGATAAAGGTGGGCTGCATTACATGGTTCTGATGGGCAATATAAAATCAAATATTAGCCTTAGAAAGGTAGAGGTTAATGATTACACCAAGAACACTTTTGCTAGAATGGGGATAAACGTATGATCACTGTAGCTTCATGACAGCATATGTATAGAGAATTTGGGAACAGTGTATGTACACAACTCTCTCAAGGAAGTTTACTGAAAAGGGAAACAGAGAAGTAGATTGGTACTTGGTAAAAGAAATAGGATCAGGTCAAGATAAATTACATTTTTAAATGAGAGAAATTTCAGTTCATTATTATGCTGATGACAATGACCTGATGGGATTGTTAATTTTATGTATCAACTTGGTGAGTACATTGTCCACAGTTGCTTGGTCAAACACCAGTCTAGAGGCTGCTGTTAAGGTATGTTTTAGTCATGGTTAATATTTAAATCAGTAAATTTGTATTAAGGCAGATTACCCTTCATAATGTGGGTGGACCTCCTCCAATCAGCTGAAGGCCTTAAAAGAAAAAAACAACACTGAGGTTCCACTAAGGGAAAAGAATTCTGACTTTAGATTGACCTTCAGATTCAGGATTCAAGCATCAACTCTCCCCTCATCTCCAGCCTGCTGCTCTTCAGCATTCACACTTGCCAGGCCCCACAATGGTGTGAGCCAATATGGGGGATACTGGCATTCAGTTTAACACCCTGCTCTACAGTGATCAAAGAACAGTTACAGGATGTGGTATAGATACCATACATGCATACATTTGGTGATTGGAGTCTGTAAATTTGCTTTCAGTGGTGGAAGCCACAATTTCATGAGCTGCAGCTTAGGAATAGGCAATATGGAGGTTTGGAGAGAGGAAAGGATGGCTAATAATTAAGGTTTAATGTGCTAAGGATATTTAGTATGGTTGCTAAAATGCATTAAGTTTCCACTTGAAGTTCATGTCAAAACTCTTCAGTGAGACCTGTCAATGTAGTTGTGTATTTTTCTCCATTTATGTCAAACTTCATGGGTACAGGGTGTCATTTTGTCATTCGAGTGAAAAGAAGCAAGAGAGAGCGTGGGAATCAAGTTTGTGACCATGGATTTAAACTGGGTAAAAATGCGGGCAAAGACATTGGAGGATAAAGAACAGTGAAATAATAGAATTAAAGGATTTATGATTCTTGCAGTCTGGGTTAGATAGCGAACAGCAAATACAGGAAACCAGATAATATTATGTCTTTTCACAAAGGGACCATATTTTTTAAAAACACAGTGTTCTTTTAAACCAGTAATCCTCATGAAATAATGGAGAAGAAAGTCTTAAAAAGAAATTTCTACAAAAAGAAATTATATAGAGATACAAAGATTGCCACCATGTCCAATTGTAGGCCCTAGAAAACTAGTCTGAACCATGTAAATACTATTTCTTAATTATACTACAATGTAATTCTGGTCCAGGTGTCCCAATCATGTAGAAGAGCCAGAGGCACTGGATCAAGGAAATATGTGCTCACATGTTTAGAGCAATGTTTTTAAATTGTTGCTTCTCAGAAATCAGTAAGGAAAGCTGGAATATTCTTTTTTCTCACAGCTATGTTGTTTCTATATTGCCTGACCTAAAGGAAAAGAAAAAAGAGCCAATGTCTTCGTTACAAGACAGACTCCTGAGAAAGCTAATTCCAGCAAAGAAAAGAAGAAGAAGATCTTCCTATAATATATATATATGTATATATTTGGTTTGCTTGTGGAATGAAATAAAAAGTCTTGCTCTGTCCTCATTGTATATTGGGAAAGAGAATGGGAGATTAAGCAACGATAGGCACCAAGTTTTCTCACAGGCCTACGAATAGATATAAGGCAGGATATCTATAAAAAATATTTTGGACCCTATATACAATGTCTGTAAATTATCAGAATTTCAAAACAATGTCCTTTAAGAGAATTTAAAGGCATGGAGTTTACACAGCATCAAACTAGTAACAGAATATGAAAGTGGTTTGATAAATGTTTATAATTCCATAGAACTGTGCTGTATCCAAAGAAGGGAATGTGTTGTTGCAGGCCAGCCAACGCCAAAGAAAGCTAGGGTAAAACTTTGAATCACAGGCAATTCTCTGTGGGACAGTTCTACAATAATGGAACTATTGCATCTTTTACATCATATTTGTACATGTTTTAGCTAAATTTGGATCCCAGGTTTAGCTCTGTGTGGTTTAAAGTAGCAGTAAAAGTAAATTCTTATACCTCTAGGAGTATGGTGAAGACCAAATTACATAACATATATGAACAAAGAAAAACATAAAAATTGTTAATATCCAAATAAAATCTAAGTTTATTAGAACAAGTTATATATATATTTGTACACACACACACACACACAGGTTTCCTCAGTTAAACATTGCCTACAATAAGTCAGGAACACAAAATGAAAATCAATATCAATGTCAAAGAACTTTTTAAAAATATAGCTATTATTTCATCAAATAAACTGCTACCTGCTGCCTGCTTTATAAAGTTTACCATTTTTATGTCAATTGACAATTTCAGTGAATTGGATAATCAACATATTTTTTTATCAAAATGTTTGATACATAACTATTAAAATACATTTATGGATAGATATATTTAAAATTAAGTTGGCTATTATGTACTTATTCTTTCAATATCATTGACAAGTCTCTACTCACTGTTTGCATACCTTTTTCACCTTCCTTGTCTTGCCTTGAGAAAGAAGTGTAATATAGTACAGTTTGGACAACAGAAATCACAATGGTGCTATAAGCTAAGGATAACCCTATTTTATTGTCTGGAGCAAGTGGAAAGAAAATGATAAGATGAAATGGTAGCACTGAATGTAAATGGAATCAAACAAAATATGGAAAAATTCTCTATATTTAGCAAAGTTTCGCAAGAGTTCAGAGCTTAGGGAAAACACTAATATGCTTAACTCCTGAGTTTTGGTGTCAGTGGATTACAGGCATGCATTTTTATTTCTAAAGTAAAATAAATCCTGTTCTCGAGAAAGTTTGTGCTATTAGATAGGCAGATTTAGATACAGGATAGGCAAGGGGAGAGATTTTCTTCAAAATTAAAGTTCTATCATTTATTAAAAACTCAGTCTTGGTGACAGAAACATGTTCTAGAAATGTGCTTAGTTATAATTTTAATGGAATTATTTGCACAATTCAAAATTATAGTGCTTTAGTTTATCATAAAATCATTTATATGTCTAAGGAATTATCTGGAAATATATTTCCCATAAAAATACATATTAAAGTAACAGAGAATTATGGTTTATTAGGAAAATTATCTTTTATTATATGACTGGGTGGCATTCTTAACATGTAGGCAGATAATGAAATGTCCTTCAAAACATTGTAAGACAGATTCATTTATTCTTCAATGATGATAACCTGTTTACTATAGTCTTTTATTCATTAATTCAAAACACTTGTATTTAATATTTTCTCTCTGTTATGTTCTGTATGCAAAGTTTTAAAAAACATAATATACAGAACATAACATATAGATGAGAAATAATGTATAGAAATTATTACAAACAAATTAGAATATTATGAATTCTGAAGAAAATAAAATGTGAAAGAACTCTATTCAGCGTTAGCCAAAAAAGGAAAACCCCGGTCTTCAAGAGTTTAAATCCTGCAGTTCATTTATTTCCAAGTGTATAATGATATTGAAATGTATGTCACATATGATGTAAGAAATGGAGGTTGAAATAATAAATAAGTCAGTTACAATTCTTATATTAATTATGTTATAGCTCTTTTGAAGACATCATAGATAGATTCATGTAAGTGTGTGTTTTATTAAATGAATGTGTGTGTATGTGGATGACAATGATGCAATTACTAAAGTGAAAAAGTACAAAGTGCTCAATAGAAGGCTGGATGAATAATTTAGTCATTATGATGTGGTAAGCAGGTTATAAGCCACAGTCTGTAAGAAAAGGAAAAGTAAAACAAGATAGACTCCTGAGAATACTAATTCCAGCAAAGAAGAAGATCTTCCTATAAAACAAGGGGATAAAAAGAAACAAATATATATTTCAATTTTTGAAAGGGTACATTAGAGAGCTTTGTGAGACCTCAAACATATGTCAGGAGACAAGAAATGCCTCTTGTCAAACATCAAGAGACAAGGTTGGGATACAGTGCTAGGAGGAAGTTGCTATTCTTTCCACAGTGTTACTCTTTGAAACCAAAGTTAAAAAGTAAAATTGTCTATTTAAAAACTAAATTTTAAGACCAGGAACTGTGTCTCATTCCTGTAATCCCAATGCTTTGAGAGGCTAAGAGAGGAGAATCGCTTGAAGCCAGGAGTTCAAGACTAGCTTGGACAACAAAGCAAGACCCTGTTTCTACTAAAAATAAAAAAATGAAAATAAAGTTGTCAGGCACAGTGGTGTGCACCTGTAGTCCCAGTTATTTGGGAGGCTGAGGCAGGAGGGATACGTGAGCCCAGGAGTTTGAGGCTTCAGTGAGCTATAATCATGTAACTGCACTCCAGCCCAGGGAAGTGAGACTTCATTTCCAAAAAACAAACAACAACAACAACAACAACAACAAAAGCTATATAGTTCACATACACGTACATTACATTTTGTAACTATCAAGCCCTTGCAATTTAATTGCAGAACTGCATTGTGCAACTATGGAAAGACTGGGAGCAAAAAGGCTCCAGCTTGAGTCCTAAGTTACTGCAAAAGTACATGACTATTAAAGAGGGAACAAGTGGAAAAGGACACCAAGAAACAAGAAACAAGAATGAGGAGGGGTAGAGAGGGAGAGAGAGAGAGAGAACAAAGAATTGACAGAAGGAGAAAAGAGAAAGTGCATGATGAGCTATATCATACAAGAAATTAAAAAAAGATATTACTAACTGAGATAAATGCTGCCATGAAATCTAGTAAAGTGTGCTAAAGTGAAATGTGTAAAAGTTGCCCTTCACTTTGGTATCATGGAAATCGATGGTGACTGTAGGAGAAATTTTGGTTGAGCGATAGTAGCAGATCCTAAGTAAGAAGATGTATAACAAAATGGACTGGAGTGTAGCAAAACACTGGGTTTATATGAAAACAACTCTTACAGTCTTATGATTATGAAGATGGTAGAGTATAAGGCAGTAGCTGTAGGCATTATTTGTAATTAAAGGACATAACAAGTGTGGTATTCTGAACTCCCACTAAATTCACCAACAATAGACCTGATCAAAACAACATGCTGCTTTTAAAATAAAAGGGCTACACATTTTAGAATGCATTTATGTAAATATATTATCTGTTAAAACAGTATTTGAATATGCATTAATATTTTGCCTTTATTAAAACACAGTAACTATTGTGCATTGTTTTATTGAGATAGAATTATGGTGTAACATAAATTTTAATGCAATTAAATTATTTGTCTATATAACATGAGGAACATTTGAATCTTACAACCTTCCATTCAATATGCTCTTTTAATTTATTGAGCAAAACGTATAAACACAGGAATAGCTTTGTATAGTATAGTCATTTTATTCTTCAAAAGATTTAGCAAAGGTTGTCAGAGAAATGGGAAGTCTAAATACAAGTTAATATAATATAATCTGAAGATACACTTTTCCAAATTATCAATAAAAGTGAAATCACACAAGTATTTATATTGCATTTAAACAAACAAAAAGCAGGACACAGTTCTATATTTAAAAACACTGAAAATTGTTAAGAAATGTTGATTACTTGTTAAAGATAAGAAACATTATCCAATTGTGGGTTTTTCTAGTACATGTGTATCTTTTCTGTCAGATCTGAGTAATGATTTTAAAAGTGAAGTTTAATACACATACAATATAATAGTAATTTTCACCAAATCTATAATATTCTATGTGGGTAAGTGACTAGAATATCCCAAAGCACCTACAAATGTTCATTTTCAGATGCAATTTAAAATCAATTACTTGGACAAAAGTCACGTTATGGAGCATAATTCCCATTTTACAGGGATACATTTAAATAAGCTAGATTGAGTCCCTATATGGCTATATTTTAACTTCTGATTCATAATTTTTAATAGTCTTCATAGGATTTCCAGTAAAATAGGTAATCTGTTAATGTACAACATAATGTGAAAATGGGAAGACCAAAAGGTCTTTCAGTAAATGAAAGCCAGTATGTACAAATGTGTTTTGAAATTTTAAAATGCTATTGTGACCAACTGCAATACTGAAAATGTCATAAAACAGATCTATATTAGAAGGGGAAAAGATGTAAATTACATACCACTTGAAATAAAATGATCTTTTTAAACATGCTGGGTCATTAGAGACAAGCCCCACCTCTCACTTCCACAGTAGTCCCAAGCTTCTCTCTACTCTGTGACTCGAAACTTCATGATATAATAAAGTGAGGAACAATTCTCCATTCTTTCCAGTATTTCCATCTCTCTTATTCATATTGACTCATGAAAACATTAATGGGACCACCAAGGCTTTCAAATCAGCTTCATTGTACTGAGTTGTGATATATTTTCATACTTACTTTTTGCAAGACCCCACTTTATTTTTCATCTTCTCATTTAAAGGTATTCTTCACTTTCATTCACCTCCACCTGCTTCAACATATGCTTGACATGTGCTATATGTGAATATGTATCATGTGATATTATGCAGATTGTTCTGGCTATACATTTAATTTGCATAAGTGCTATGTACTACAGATTCCATTCCATGGTTAAATTTTTAAAATTTGACATTGTCTTTAATTTCTACCCATACTGATTTTAACTGTTCCATAATATTCCACAGTACAAGACTATATTATATGTACCTATTGGCAGAATAATGGACACATAAAGTTGCCTCTAAATCTTGACTACAATCCCTGACATATCCATGTGTTTCCTTTTTAGACATATATAAAGAAATATCTGAGATATATTCCTAGAAATGTAGCTAAAGAAGGACAGGGTGTAAAATATTTAGTTTTATTAAGTTCTTTTAAATTTCTGGTCATAATGCTTATAGCACTTTATACTATTCTTGGTACATAAAGCTTTCCATTATACTGTAATTTCACCAATTCTAGATATTATCTACTTTTATAAACTTTGACAAGCTCTTATAAAATAGTATATAAATTTTAATTGAATATTTCTCTAGTTACTCAAGAGTATGATCATCCTTTCCTGTATTTGTTGAATTTTCAGATCTCTCAAACTGCCTACTTTGTTTTTAGTGAACTGTCTTTTCAGTGTAGTTTCTATAGTTTTTTTGTTTGTTTTGAAGATCAATATTTTTCTTTCAGAATTAAATATCTGATAATTGTTCTGTCCTTACTTTGAGAGGTAAATTATATCCCTATGAACAATTTTTCTCCTTCTGGTGATAAAGGGCAATGTATTAAAGAGTAACTTTTTAAGTATAGTAACCTCTTCTAAATATATATAAGGCATAACACATGTGTTATTTGTTTGTTTTTTTTTGTCATCTTGGCATTATGAAATTACTTTAGTGGTTGAATACAAGTCCTTGAAATGTATTTACTACATATTTATGGAAACATCAAAATATAAGAAGATATGTTACTATGGAGTTTGCAATTAGGAATCAGGGTTTTTTACAGCTAATTAGTTCCAAAGAATTACGTATCAACAAAGACATAAAAAGTGGTTAAATTAAAAATGATTTGTGGTGAAACTTTGGAAATAAAAAAATTGTAAACAAGTACAAATAAGATAAGAATTATGGAAAATTACAACAAACAAAACAACTCTAGGTATCTATTGATTGCTGAAAACACCTGTTCTTTGAATTCTCATTGTATCATTAACACTAACCTTATTTTGAAGACCTCATTTTATAGCAAAAAAAAAAGTATGCACATAATAATAATGAATACTATCTTTTCTTTTCTAGGATCATTCAATGTTATTGAGAAGAAATACAGGTAGATGCATCATTACTTGTTTCTCCATTGACATAGTCAGAATTCCATGGCAGTGAGTTTCTGGTGTAGAAAAGTCAGATCTTTTGTCATAGCAGAGCATATTGATTTAATTAGTTTAGCTGTTACATGATTATCTCTAGTAAGGAAGCATAAGATTCTTAGAATTCATTTGTGCAATGCCAAAATTCATACAGTGTTAGAATTTAATAGAAAATAGACATCCTTTGAATACTGATTAACTAATGCATTCACTAAGTATATACAAATTTGACTGTATCTCTTTAGAAACTTACATTCTAGCAAGAATAAGTTAATTAGAATGAAAAGTTAAGGTAATTCAAAAAATACATGAAGACCCTAGGCTTTGGGGATACAAAACTGTGAGGTACCTAATTTTGTTTGGATGAGGTCTCAGGAATAAAAAATATTTTCTGAAAGAAGCTGTAACTGAGATTATTTTTATATGACTGGTAGTAATTAGGCCAGAGAAGGAACTGGAAAGGACATTTTAATACAAAGGGAACTTCATGTATGTATTAATCTGTTCTGACGCTGCTCATAAAGACATACTCTGAGACTGGATAATCTATAAAGAAAAGAGGTTTAATGGACTCACAGTTTCACATGGCTTGGGAGGCCTCACAATCATGGCAGAAGATAAAAGAAAAGCAAAGGAATGTCTTACATGGCAGCAGGCAAGAGAGAGTATGTGCAGGGGAACTCCTCTTTATAAAACCATCAGATCTCATGAGACTTATCCACTAACACAAGAACAGCAGGGGAAAGACTTATCCCTGTGATTCAATTACCTTCCACTGGGTCCCTCCCAGGACATGTGGGAATTATGGGAGCTACAATTTAAGATGAGATTTGGCTGGGGACATAGCTAAATCATATCCATGTAAAAGGCAGAAAGGACAAATTATTGGAGCTTAAGCTGTGAAGCAGAAAGAACTGTGACATGAGTTTAGAAAAAGGATTCAAGCAGTAGAATATATATATGGCCCTATACACCATCTTGAAATTTGTTGTGACTTGCTTTATGGACGAGCATATGATCAATTTTGAGAAATGTTCTCTGTGTACTTTAAAATATTGTATTAAATATAATTATATTAGTGCATCAGGCTATTTTCATTATATTGTTTTAAATTTTATTGGTTGCTTCTGGGTGTTTTACTTTGTTTTGTGTGTGTGTGTGTGTGTGTTTTTTTGTTTTTTTTTTTGTACTGTCTTAGTATATTCAAACTGCTATAACAAAATATCTTAGACAGAATAACTTAAGAACAACAGATATTTATTGCTCACAATTCTGGAGGCTGGAAAGTCCAAGATCACAGCACTGCAGATACAGTGTTTGGTAAAGGATCTGTCTGCTTCACACATGATGCCTTCTTGTTGTGTTCTTACATGATGGAAAGGAAACATAAACTCACTTTCACCTATTTTATAAAGTCACTAATCTTATTCAAAAACTTCCACCCTCATGACCTAATATCCTGCTAAATATTCCATCCCCTAATACTATTGTTTTGGGGTTTGGGCTTCAAAACATGAATTTGAATGGGATACAGACATTCAGACCATAGCATGCACTTTACTATAACGTACTTAAGTATGTTTTAAAAATATATATTATTTATCCATGGGATAATTTAAAAATTTTGAGTTTGTGGCTTGATGTTTTTCATAATTGTGGAAAATATATAGAGCTTGTATAACTTCCAATATTAATTCTAATCCTTAAAATTCTACTCTCTCTGGTCATCCAATGACATGTATTTTACACATTTTCACTTTGTACCATATGTCTCTTACATTTTTAAGAAATTTTCTTTCTTCCTTGCTGTCTCCCTCCCTTTCTCCCTTCATACTGTTCTTTCTTTCTTCTTTTCCTCTTTCTTCTGTCCCCTCTCCTTTTTTAAGCATGTGTAATCAATAGTCTGAGTATTGTCTAGTGTTCTATTTTCCAGTTCACTAACCTTAGATTGCCCTTTGTCTAATATATTGATAAAGTTTTTATTGAGTGTGTCATATTGCTAGTGCTTTATTTTACTTATTACATTCTTCATTTTTAAAATACAAATTTATTTTTTTCTAGATTTATTATGAGTAGAAATAATCAACTTTTTAAATATATTACAGCTTTTAAAGTTTACGCTGTTTACTTTTGACACTGACATTGTTAGTTTTGTTTGTACTGATTTTCAGATATTTAGTCTTATCTTTTGTCCTACTTGGTGCTGGTTTATTCATTATTTGTTATTCATTTGAATACCTGCCATTGCATATGCAACAAAGTCAATTTCTTGCTAACAATTTGTTTTTTCTTCAAGTGGGGTTTACTATTTCTTTTGTTAGATAGTTACGTAAAGTCACATTATCTTAATCTAAACAGAGAGTATTCAAGGCTGGGACTAAGGCTTTGTGAGGGTTGGCCTATGGCTGATTCACTTGTTTCTAGAGCGTAGCACTTCCTGGGTCATAACTGCAATGTAGATTTTACACTTCCTTCTTGGCATTCCGTGAACTCCAGCCTCATTTCAGACTACCCATATTCCAACTGCTCATTAGTCACATGTGGCTAACAGCCATCATATTGAAAAGCAGAGTTCTAGTTTCATTTTAATATTACCTTTATCATTAACAAGTGAGTCTGACAATCAGGAAGGTAAGTATATCTCTTGAATTTTATCTAGATAATCTTTGTAATATAATTGATGAGAAAAAAACACATACAAATCAAGAGAGGGGAACTTCAATTAATGTCAAGATATACTATATATAACTATTTATTCTCTTCCATATTACTTATCTTTATTAGAATTAAGTTATATTGGTAATTTTCACTGAGTTTATCTTATTTATAAATATAGCTTTCCTTGTAGTTCAGTTTTCCTGTTAAGGTGTGTTTATTTTATTAAATTAGACATCCTGTAAAGTAATAGAGAATTACAATTACAATGTAATTGAATGTTAGTGGTTTAAATAAAGTCCCTTGTTAATTTTGCCAAGGAGATAAGTTTCTAAACCACATAATTCTAAAAATTATTGTAAAATTTAGAGGAACCTGGGATGCTATACCTTTCAAAGTTGGAATACTGGTATAGGGAGAGTAGATTCTTCACTTATTTATAAAAATGAAAAGATTTATTTTCTCAAGTTATCTCTGTGAAATATTTTTGTTAATATGTTCCAGAAAAGCTTATTTATTTATTTATTTATTTATTTATTTATTTATTTATTTCTGAGTAGGTACTGATGGACAATTTCCAGTCTGGTGTCTGCATTTGGAGAGATTCTACAGCACATGCATGCATGTAGTAATAATCTTTTATTACAAAGTGGTTTCCAGAATGATCAGAGAAAGCAATAAAGTTCTAATTTCATTCCAAAAATATCATTTGTTTTGGTACATTTGAATCATATAATCTATGCATTATTTTATGCAGTGCCAGCAACAGCTTCTGCTAAACTACATAATCAGTTTTTTCCAAGACATTCACCTGTTCTAAACCAGTAAATTTTTATGAGAGGTGGGGTTTGGGGAGAAGTAGAAGAGAAGGGTTTGAAAAATATTAAAGCATGTAATCCTTTGATTTATGTTGCCATTAATGACAGCCAAGGGTCAGACTGCCAGGTTTATTACCTTTTAAGCACAAATTAATAGTTGATAAAAGTAGGAACGGGTTATGGAACATATAAGTGATTGTAACACCTACAAACATTGAAATACTAGTGCTAAAGCTGTTCTTGCTTGTGGGCTTCTAGCTTTATTAAATCATAGAAAATGAGTTTTATGAACAATCATCCAGATGGGAAAATGTTCACATGTCACACAACATTTCACATATTTATGTGAAAAGCAATCTGTAACCATATGCATATCAGAAATGAGAAAATGAATCTTCAAATATGCAGGGGATGCCACTAGGTACACAGCTGTATTAATTTGATGTTTCCTGCTAGCGGATTTACCTGATGCCACATAACTTTCGGGAAGCTGGAGTGTGTCAACCTAAATAACAGAAAAAGTCTCTCTAAAAGAAAACAGTAGTTATTTGCGACTAGAGTATTTACATGAGAATACGTGTGCCACAGTAAATTTGTGTGCATATTCAGAAAGGTGAAAGAAGAAAAAGGTTTTTGAAGAAAAAAACAAGGATGATTATATAAATTTTTTGACATAATTATCTGTGGCTACAAAGATAAATAACGAGAATGATTCCAGTCTCAGTTTGAACAGGAAGTTGTTGGGCAGATGTCCTTGCAGAAGAATTGAAGGGGTGGCCTGCTCCTCCACACCTGTGGGCATTTCTCCTTAGGTGGAACAAGAGACTTGAGAAAAGAAATGAGACACAGAGACAAAGTATAGAGAAAGAAAAAGTGGGCCCAAGGGACCGGCACTCAACATACAGAGGACCTCTGCCGGCACGGGTCTCTGAGTTTCCTCAGTATTTATTGATCATTATCTTTACCATCTTAGAAAAAGTGAAGTGGCAGTATAATAGGATCATTGTAGGGAGAAGGTCAGCAGTAAGACATATGAATAAAGATCTCTGTGACATGAATAAGTTGAAGGAAAAGTGCTGTGCCTTGATATGCATATGCAAACATCTCCATAAACTTTTTTAGTGCATAAAGAGCAGCATTGCCGCTAGCACGTCCCACCTTTAGCCCTAAGGCAGTTTTCTCCTTTCTCGGTAAACAGAACAATCGGGTTTTACACCGAGATGTTCCATTGCCCAGGGACAGGCAGGAGACAGACGCTTTTCTCTATCTCAACTGCCACGAGGCCTTCTTTTCTCTTATACTAGTCCTCCTCAGCACAGACCCTTCACGGGTGTCAGGCTGGGGAATGAGCAGGTCTTTCCCTTCCCACGAGGCCATATTTCAGGCTATCACATGGGGAGAAACCTTAGACAATACCTAGCTTTCCTAGGCAGAGGTCCCTGCGAACTTTGGCAGTGTAGTGTCCCTGGGTACTTGAGATTAAGAGAATGGTGATGACTTTTCACAAGCAAGCTGCCTTCAGGCACTTGTTTAACAAAGCACACCCCGCACAGCCCAAAATCCGTTAAACCTTGAGTCACCACAGCACATGTCTCTTCCAAGGACAAGGTTGGGGGTAGGGTCACAGATTAAAAGCATCTCAAATACATAACAAAATGGAGTCTCTTATATCTCCTTCTTTCTATATAGACACAGTAACAGTCTGATCTCTCTTTCTTTTCCCTACAAAGAATTTTATGTGTAAGTTCATGATGGTCTTTGTGCAAAGCTGTGGTTTTTGCAGAGGCCATTGTGATAGGTTTTGTTATCCGGCATATAGGTATGAGAACTCTCTCTTCATGGTCTTCCCTACCTCTATTCGGCTGGGATTTTTTTTTTTTTTTTTTGACAATAGTGACTCCATTTTGATTCTGACAACTTTCACAGTAGTGATTGACCTTCACAAGAAATTAAATTCCTGGGCATAAAGTGCTTTTCTTTTAAATCCACAACATTTAAGACTAACCTACATATTTATAGTTTAACAACAAAAAAAAATGAAACTGATTTTACATTACCCATGATTCTCATATCCAGAAATACATAGATGTTACAGAATCACATATTTGGTTTCTCCTCTCCCTTTTCCCTTTACCCTGCCATCTCTCTGTCCCCTTTTCCTCTCACCTCTTCTCATCTCCCTTTTTCTGTCCTTCTCCTTTTAGAATTTAATGAACACACAATTGACTCACGTACAGAATTAGTTGCCAGATGCAAAAATGTGTAAGAGATAGCAAACTGTTATGCCCAGACCGTTTATTCCCCAAAGAAGACCACCAGAGTCCAGAGTCAAAGCCAAGCAGCAAGGATCTTTATTACAGGTTCCAACCTGGAGCTCTCACTCACTCGTGAAACCAGCCGGGCAGGAGAGCTCCCCAGCTGGGCTCAGGACAGTGTTATATAGTCTGGGGTAAACAGGCACAGAGTCATTGTACAAACTGGATGCATGATTGGCTGATATTTGAACAAGGCGATTCGGCTTATTATGATTGGTTCCCGCCATTTCTGATATTTCCGTTAATTTTGAAACTCTGATGACGTTTATCAGGGGCTCGCAGGACAGGGAAGGGCTTGTTTTCGCAAACCTGAGGCGGGAAAGCAGTCTCACACAAAGGCAGTTAATCATATTGTGACAGGTTTCACAACGGGTTTAGCAGGTAATACTTAAACGCGTCCTGTGACCCTGCCATGCCACAGAAAAACAGGAACTTACAACATCTTTACAATATGTTTGTGAGAGCAGGACAAAGGTTTAGCAACAGGGTGGAGTGGGCTTGCATCCTGTGCCCTTTCAAAACAAATTTGCTTTCTTCTTTTATTTTACAGTGAAAGAAAATTCTGATAGAATATATATGCACATTTTATATACTTATTTACAAATTTAAATAATTTTAACTGCTTAACTCTTGAATTTCTTAAGATCAGAGTTTCTTCTCTGACTTAGTGCCCATAGGACTTGCAATTCTTCCTGGAATATAATAAACTTTTCAAAACTACTCAAATAAAATTGAACCCACTAAGTCCAATTGAATTCTACTATAGATCTTTAGGAAATGAATTATCATTAAAGTATAAAATGTATTATTTTCTTATGGACTGCCTTTCATAGTTTCCCCATAGAAATTATATTCAATTAATGTAAAATTGTACACATGACAGTATATCCCAATATGTAAAAGTTATAATAATTTCTGAGTAGATCTTGACATGAATTGTCTAATATTACTTTTAATATCTTTTACATTTTGAATTCTCAGGATCATTCTGAACTACTCTATAATATTGCTAAATTTATTGATAATCACACAGATAATCCACCATCCTTTCTTAGCCTTTTTATAAAAATTAAAGCACAAATGTATTTCGCTGCTTGGTGGTCCTTTCCACAAATTCCTAAACAAAACAAAATCCTATCAGGATTTTTTTTTAGTGCATAAACTGAATAAAGTTTGAAGTTTGATAGCTGTAATAAGATGGTATATTTGAAATTTACATTTGAATTTGTGTAATGAGTTGCCAATTATGAAATGAAGAAAATTTATTTTGGCAAAAAATGCAGAATACAAATCATCACAGTGACTAGAAATGCTTTAGCTAATGTCCTTTGTAAACTTGCTAGCTTACTGACAATGTAAATCTTTACATAGAATTGATATTCACTCATCTACTGTCTCAATACAGAATAACATGGTAGATATTTAATATGTAATTTTATGTATTTCCAATATGCAGTGATTCATTTATTAAAAATAGAAGAAGAAAGACTATTTAGCACAGTATGAATTAGAAATATTACTGATTTAGAAGTTATTGTTCAGTTCTTTCTATTCTTCTATATCTGAATTCTGTTGCTGAGTCCTTCCTACCTTTCATCTTGTTTCTTCTCTACAAGTAACTAGAGGCTAACAGACTTACCTGTTGCCTTTTCCAAATTCTGATGTTTCTATTTCTCATTTGCCTTTTCCATATTCTTACGTTTCTGTTTCTCCCCAAAATTGATTATACTGTCTCACCATGTCCGGTAATGTTTTATGCCATACATAACTAGACCTACTGATATCACACTATAGAAATAGCCTTCATTCATTTTGGGAGGCTGAGGCGGGTGGATCACCTGAGGTTGTGAGTTTGAGACCAGCCTGACCAACATGGAGAAACCCCATCTCTACTAAAAATACAAAATTAGCCGGGTGTGATGGCAAATGCTTGTAATCCCAGCTCCTCAGGAGGTTGAGACAGGAAAATCACTTGAACCCCAGAAGCGGAGGTTGCGGTGAGCTGAGATGGCGCCATTGTACTCCAGCCCAGGTAACAAGAGCAAAACTCCGTCTCAAAAAAAAAAAAAAAAAGAAGAAAAAAAAAAAAGAAATAGCCTTCAGTCATTTGAGAACGAGATAACCCTAGTTTTGTGTTATAAATTTACCACTCACTGGAAAATGTTATTTAATTTGGCCATGTCTTAGTTTCCAAAGATGTAAAATGATAGTATATTTTTAGAGGTGGTTGAAAATCAGGTTCTGATATAAAAGACAGGACAACATTTAGGCTAGAAAACTTGTTGCAATCCTTCTTTGAGATATTTCTTTCATCTCTCTTCTTTAACTCTTCTGAGAGATCTGTTCTGTGGCAGGCTGGACCAGGACCTCCGTAATCATATGGCATATTTAGTTATAAATTGATTATAAATTTATGATTGTGATAATTGAGGATAATATTTATACTTTTCCCAAATCTAGCCTCAAAATAAAAAAGGGAGAGTATTTTTTACATTTTATAAGGTATTAGCATGTTAAAGAAAATTACAATGACAAATTAGCAATTTTAGCTCATTCAGTCTAACTGGAACACAGCACCATCTAAATACGTAAGAATTATATTTGTGTGTTACATTAACATATTTTGCTATTTAATTTAAAAGTGTACATTCCCATGAATTTGCTAGTACTATTTTGCCAAATAGAGCTTTACAAAGGAATGCATGACTTATATAGTAATAAAACACTTAAATATAATCTGGTATTTCTAAATGTAACTTTTCTGGTGTATTTTAAGCATACTTGTTGCAATTCTAGTTGAAAAGTCTTATTTATTTTATTATTTTTCAAACTAGAGAGCAAAACTGAATTTTAAATTTTGTTCAAATAATATATATTTTAAATGAAAATAGTCTAAATGATTTTTTTTTCTGTAGTCTCCCCAAAACATTGCTGATGTAAACATTTCAAAATGCAAAAATAAAATTAGCATCTATTAAGTTACTTAACCATCTTAATATGAAAGAGAACCATAGCAGGAATTATTATCATATCCAAAAATCTTTCATTGCTATTCTTGATCCAACAGAACCTACAAACTTTGTAATTCCTGAGCCCAAGGTTACAAATAATATGGTTATAAATAATGTTGCTACCCTGTTGGAAGAATCATGTGTATTTTCACACAGGCTTTGCTTTTCTTAGAGTAATAAGAATAGAAAATATAAAATACTTTTATTAAATTTTATAATTTGCTGAAGCTATTTGATTCTTACACAGTCACATATAATTAGAGAAACAAATTTATCATGCTCATTAATACAAAAAGAAACTAATACACTTACCCATAGGGACTGCATCACTACAAGATGCATCTGTCCCAGAGCTTATTTTGTGTTACCAGAAAAAAATCTGAGTACCTTAAATAGCTATGATTTGACATGGCTATGTAGCTCATTTTGCCATTTACCATTTTTTTGCATATATTGTTTCTCTAGTGTTACTTTAATTTCATTAACAGAGGGAAAAAGAGATACCAAGTAAGTGTCATAACATTGATATAAATATTTACCTTATATATACTATATATCCCTGCATGTACTCTTTAGTGTTCAGAGGTTTACTGCATTCATTTCTGAATTGTACACTGTCATTACCAGATACATTTTCTCTAGGAACAACTCAAACTGCTTTGTTTTTGTCTTTCAGCATATTAAGTCATGACCTACACCTATTCTATATTATTTTTCTCATTTTTCTCTAGTAAAAGACTAAATCCTTAGTCACGGGGTTGTGTTACATATGACTCAGGCCATATCAATTCTGTTTGCCATCCCTGATCACAGAGATTGTTCAACGAATAAATATGTAATTCTTAAGCCATAGCAATAAGAAACCATTTTTATATATTTTGCTTTTATGTTTGTTTTGTTTTCTATGAATAGCAGATAAGGGAAACCTCTGTTTTTTTCTGTCTAGGACAGTCTTAGAAACAGAAGCACATATTTGTTTGCAACCATAGCTTCAGTTATGTAAAGAAAACGGGCCTGAGAAAATGAAGTAAAAACACAAGGAAATCAAAGCGGAGATATGGAAAGAGATGAGAACTGAAGTGATTGTGATCAATTTTGTAATTCTAAACATCTATTTATGTTATACACATTTCTAACTGGTTTATAGATCTTTTTAAAAAGTTATTGAATTCCATGTGTTTCTACCTAAACTAGTCTGCTGAGTAAGTGCTAGCTACTGCAATGCTTAATTAAATCAGTATTATGACATATACTAAAGTTACATATTTAGATCATTTTCAGATGCCATTCCCCCAATTAATACCAGTCCCCCTGCAATTTCTGAATCAAATGAAGGAATAAACAAAAGCAGATAGATAAATAACTGTATAGTTGCTATAGTTGATATTAGAAAATATTAGCTTGGGTGTTTGGCAACAGGGCTTTGATACCACACTCTGTAATTGGATAGACTCATCCACTTGATCAGGGCTGTGCTAGACCTTTACCTCTTTCTGGGTAGAGCCTGTCTGTGTAAAAGCTACAATGTAGACCAAGAAAGAAAAACATGTGTCCCAGAGAGTAGCCTAACTGCAGGTAGACATAAAGCTTAGGTTTAAACCTAGATCTAGCTGCATAGGTTTAGCAAGAGACTTGCCACTTTCTCTTCCAAATACTCCATTAAGGCAGTTAATTTCTTCTGCCAGAGAAGCAGGTGAAGGTGAAAAAGAGACCTAAGTGTTACCTTGATGGATGCTGCTCTGCATGGAAGAAAACATCAGGATTGGTAATGAGGTTTTCCTCCTAACACACATAAATACAGCTACAAGAAAATTTTAATTTAAATATATATTTGGTGTTACTATATACAGCATTTTAGAAAAAGACAATCTAAAATGGAAGGCAATTTGTTTAAAAGGAAGTTTGCTCTCATTCAAACATGACATTTTCTTTTTTATAAAATACTACTTTGTAGCCACTATGTTCAGTATAATTTAACTGGCTTCATAAGAATGTTTTTACATCCTAATTTTAAAATAATTGAAGCGTTAACTTTAGGATGGAAAGGAACAAATTTCAATAGAAAAAATAAACAATATTTGTCTTTTATAATCTAATCAGTGTGTTGTGAAAAAATACTGTCTCAGGAATATTGGGACACTAGCCTTTCAATTTCTGGTAATCTTCAGTCATATAACCTTGCTGCGGGAAGTTAGGGACCCCGAACAGAAGGACCAGCTGCAGCTGTGACAGAGAAACATAAATTGTGAAGATTTCACAGACATTTAACAGTTCCCAAATAATACTTTCATAATTTCTTACGCCTGTCTTTCTTTAATCTCTTAATCCTATTATCTTTGTAAGCTGAGGATATACGTCACCTCAGGGCCACTGTGACAATTGTGTTAACTGTAAAAATTGATTGTAAAACCTGTGTGTTTGAACAATATGAAATCAGTGCACCTTGAACAAGGACAGAATAACAGCAATTTTCAGGAAACAAGGGAAGACAACCATAAGGTCTGACTGTCTGCAGGGTCAAGCAGAATAGAGCCATATTTTTCTTCTTGCAGAAAGCCTATAAACGGACATGCAAGTAGAGAAGATATCACTAAATTCTTTTCCTAGTAAGGAATATTAATAATTAAGACCCTGGGAAAGGAATTGCATTCCTGGGGGGAGGTCTATAACAGCTGCTCTGAGAGTGTCTGTCTTATGTGGTTGAGATAAGGACTGAAATACACCCTGGTCTCCTACAGTACCCTCACGCTTGCTAGGATTGGGAACTCCACCCTGGTAAATTTGAGGTCAGACCGGCTCTCTGCTCTCAAACTCTATTTTCTATCATTTAAGGTGTTTATCAAGATAATACATGCACAACTGAACACAGACCCTTATTAGGAGTTTTTGATTTTGCCCTTTGCCTTGTGATCTTTGCTTTGCCCTTTGCCTTGTGATCTCTATTGACCTCAGAAACATGTGATCTTTTTTCTCCTTTTTGCTCTTTGAAGCATGTGATCTTTGTTACCTACTCCCTGTTCATCCACCCCCTCCCCTTTTGAAGTCCTTAATATAAACATGCTGGTTTTGCAGCTCAGGTGGGCATCACGGTCCTACCGATATGTGATGTCACCCCTGGAGGCCCAGCTGTAATATTCCTCTCTTTGTACTCTTTCTCTTTATTTATCAGCCAGCTGACACTTATGGAAAATAGAAAGAACGTACATTGAAATATTGGGGCTAGGTTCCCCCAATACAACCTCTTCTACACTACAGAGAAATCACATTTCTATTTTATATTCCATAATTTTTCTCTTTGCTCACATATAATTAGAATTACAGAATTAATCTAAATGGGGATAAGAAATATTTTATTGCTGTGAATTCAGTTTTCTAAGACACTGCTAATATAAGACAGTGTCTTAGACTCCTAGGACTCAAAAGTATGATCACTGTTGCATTTTCAACTGCAAATACATTTCAACTGCAATACATTCACTTTGTCCTTTTGTATTTGTCCCATTGGTTTTTCTAATTAATAATTAGTAATCCATTGTATTAATTATTAAACATGAATACATTCAATTCAATCTGAAATTTTGTGAGAGTTTGCAAGTACAAAACTGACTCAGCAAGGTAAAATAATTCCCATAAATTTCTCCTACATGTAACAAACTTTAGACAACATTTATTAGACATATAATCTTATAGATTCTGAAAAATGTCTACATTACAATTTAAGAAACAATACATTGAAAATTATATTCTTTCACTGTTGATGATCACTCAGCAGCAAAACAATGGAAAACACACATAGATATGAAAAAAGTGTCAAGGTAGTAAGAAGTTAAAACTATTTATGCATAAATCACTTGTGGATTATTTGTGAAATATGGGATCAAATAAACAGATATTTTAACTATGATGTGGTTGCTAAAATTTTAATCAAATAATTTCTAGGTAGGTAACTAACATGGACAAAGTGCCTAAGCTAATGAGATAGTTTAAAGAAAACATTTCCTTATCTTCATATTGGTCCTAAATGTTGCAGTATTTAAAATTACCTTCCCAAGACAGTACTTCTATCTTAATTATAAGTAAAAGTCACCAATGAAAAGTCTTCAGATGAATTTTCAATGTGATTGTCTCCATCCTGACTTGCTACATATGTTGGATATATTGTTGATAATTGTATATTTCAGTCACCTCTATTTTCTGGACATATGATGAGAAAAGATATACAGCAAATTCATTGTAAATCTTAACTCTTTGACTGGATAAAGATTTACTTTAAGGGACAATTGTACACTCAGATTAAACAGCTTACCAAAAATAAAAACAAATATTTAAATGCGATTTTATTGCAACAGCTTGCCTACTTTTAAATTACCATTACTCTTTGAAATATCAACCAGTGTAGTCCATTGATATTCATAGAAATAAAATAAAAGAGTGGTTTACAAGATTTAGAGAATCACAATTCAGAAATTAGGCATGGTTAAGACATACTCTATGTCCACTAAGTAGCTCAGATAGTGACATTTACTGAAACTTTCTGAAACTTTTCTTACAATAAAGTATTTTCTAGAATCTTTATATCTCTTTCTGAAAAAATATGAAATAAACAAACATGAGCCTTTTTTTTGTTATATCAACTCTTATACAGTAAATCCATCTACTACTTACTGTTTCATTCAAAAGCTATTCTCTTATGAAGTGCTTGAAATCTTTTGTCATTTAAAAACACTAAGCTAATATATTTGCCTTCCATTATGACAAGGATGGCTAGGAGCAACAACAATCATTTCATATAAGAAACAAATAACAACAATCACAGTATACACACACATATATACATATATAGGCACATATCCATATAGTTTCTCCATCACAAAGGGTTTTTTTCTTTTTTTACCTTTCCTTAAGAAGTAATCATTTTAGATTTCAGCTAGTGCCGTCACTGAATGTCAGATTAGGTATTACCCTGATTTGCTCTTCATTATATTTTAAATTTATTATTAAAACAAGTTCAAGAAATGATATTTCTCATCAAGCTTTAAAATATTAGTTTCCATTTTGCCTCAGAATAAGATGTTTTATTCATTGGCAAAATTCCCAGTCCAATAATATAAAGGGAATAAATTATGTACATTTGGATGGCATTTTAGTGGATTCTTAATTAAGAAATGGTAACCATCATCTAAGGGGACACATTTTATTTAGCAAGTAAAAGAACAGATCCATTAACCCCCATACATTCCAAGATTTAGCACTAGGGATGAATATTAAATTACTGTTAAGTTTTTTTCATTGTGTAAAAAATATAACCTTAGGATAGTGATTAAAAATAAGGAAAAAATGAATTCTCATAGCTGTATAGATTTAACAAACATTTTTAATATTTAAATATAAAACATGGAAGTGTGAACACAATGATTATTTAGTATTTTTTTTAAATAAATAAATAGTTAACTTTGAAGCAGTTTAAAGCAGTTTTACATATTGCAATGTTTGGCAGAGATAGGTTTTGAACAGGCAAAAATTTCTTTAAGGACACCTACATCTTTGTAATCATAGGACAGCTATTTGATTGGATGTGCTCTGTTGATGAGGAAACCCCTTAAAATCAGTAGTGTCTATTAAAACTTTACTCAACAAAAATTTTGTAATATAGCTATAGGTATGTTTCTGAACAGAGAGAAAACAGAGAAGCAAGAAGGTACAGTCTTGAATGGGAAAGGAAGGAATAAATTAATAAAACATTTTATGTATGTTATATATCAATATGACATTAAACTAGGGTAGAAATTGATATTTTGCTAAAATAGCATTGAGTTAAAATATTTATGTGTTGAGACACATATGTATAAAAGCTTACAAATAACAGCAAGCATTTTTGAAAATTTTACAAGGAATTGCTCCTTACAAGTAATATTTTCAAATTAAAAGCAATTGAGTGTTCAAGCAACATGTTAATTGTTTATTGATTTGTGTAATTCTGGTACAAGTGCTTTGCTTGTACTTGCAACGGAGTTCATTAGCTTCTCAACCTGTTTTCAAAGCTGGTGTGATGCCTATTCATTTAAGAAACTGATGGTTTTACCAGTAGTAGCATGGTGTATTTTACAAACACTGGCCTAAGACTCATAAGCAGAGATGACTACAAGCTGATGATCTAATAATAGTTCTTGTCATCACTGCCTGGGCTAAAGGTAAATACAGTGAAAATCTATTGTATGTGACTTTTTTTTTCCATATCAATAAAAGATATATTGACTTTTAGACACAAAATGTACTAGCAACAACAACAACAAAAAAGCCAGAGATACTTTTATAGTAATTCCTTAGTACTTATGAGGATTTGATTTCAGGATATTCTGGATATTAAAATCCAGAAATACTCAAGTCACCTATATAAAGTGGCATAGTATTTGCATATAATCTTGTACATCCTCCCACATACTTCAAATCATCTTTAGATGACTTACAATACCTAATATTATGCCTACACAGAGCTTCATTTATATGAATTAAATGTAGTGCTCCACATGAGCAAATTAAAGATTTACTTTTGGGAATTTGCAGAATTTTTTTCCCAAATATTTTTGATTTTGTGGGTGATTGAATCCATGAATGCAGAACCCAAGAATTCTCAGGGCCAATTGTATCCTCCAGTCAATTTCAGTGAATTATATTTATCTCATGGCATATATATTTGACTGGTTGTAATAGTTAGAAAGAAGGGTATTGGTTCAAATTAAGCACCTTTGTTTTTATATTTGTTATATAACAATTTCTTTATCTCTCAGAAATAATTTTGATTCTTAAACAGTATTTGAATGTCATATGTTCAAATCGCAACTTCCCAATTATTTTGAAAAATATTACTCTCTTAATTTTAAAGTTAGATTTTAAAAATAATTGGGATATCTATATAAATATTTTATAAAATACTAAAAAAGTAATGCATATTTCCACTTTATGTAAATATATACATTTACATCATGTGTAAAACTTTCTTATGTTAATAGCTGATTAGTATATTATATTACAGTGTTACAGTTATATACATACAAATATGCCTAAATTTGAAAATTGATAGAAATGGGAGGCAGAAATGAATGTATGTATAATTTATTTCCAGCCATAGAAAGTGTCTTTAAATTTTAGACTAATAAAATGAAATTATTGAACCAAATATGTATGTTGATTGTCAGAATCTTGATATATCTTGCCAAATTATTTTCAGGTGAAAAACTTACTTTTAGAAAAAAAGTAAAATGGTCTCAAGTTTTAGCTCTGTCAGCATTCTTTTAGATGTTTACTATAATGTCCTGATATTTAATTTTACTATGACTTTAAATTATTTTCATCAATTTAATTGGCACAGAAATCTCATTGCAATGCAATGATTCATATTTCTAGGCTTCTTTTAAAAACAAAAATAAATTTAAAATATATAACTAACAATTAGACACCTGTTTTCAATCAACTTTGATATTGTGGGCAAGAATCTTATTTTCACTTTTTAAATTACAATGATTAGTTATAATGATTACAGACAATATTTGAACAGGTAACCCAGGATATTTCAGTAATATTTATAGTGGGCATTTTTATTATTATTTTATGATTTTTGTTTGCAATTCTTTAAAGGAAATTCAATGTTATTAATATATGGTCTCCATATTACTGGAATAGTCTCACTTCACTGACAATCTTGAATAAGAGTTTAGCCTATGATAGACTTGTAAAAAGATAGTCACTTTTATTTAGCTTCTTGAAGTCCTCATTCCATCTTATTTCCTTTCTTGTATTGCTGAGAGGAAGTACCTTGATCTCACTACCTTTCTTTTGTAGCTATGCTTTGAGATTTTCTCTTCATAGCTGATATTTTCAGTTTCATTAGGTTTTGTTTGGGGTGGATTTATTTTATTGATCCTATTCAATAATTTGTGTCAACTTTTAAGATAAAGATGCATGTCTTTTTTAAAATTAGAACAAATTGTCATTTTTTTAGCTCAATTTTTTCCACCATTTTAAAATTACATTTGAAATAATAATTAAGAACATCGAGATGGCTCTTAATACTGGACACATGCTTTTTAACAGCTTTTTTATATTTTTCATCGTCCTGATTCTGTGAAGTTCTCATGGAGTTATTAGTTCTAAATTCTAATTGATTAAAATGTCCTAAGAATCTATACAGTCTATAGTGTGTAACACCTAGTTTGTTTTTACTTCAATCATTATGTATTTTATCTTACGTATGTTAAATAGTTTTTTTTTATAATTTACTTCACCTTTCAGTTTTCTCTTACATACTTTGATAATTTAATGAAAGTTATGTGGATACTATCATATTTTTATGTCTGAGGTAATTTAACATACTTATTGTATTTATTTATCTACAGGAAATGAATCTCCTTTCTGAGTTTCTTGGGCTACATGTTATTATTATATTTTAGAGCAATACTAGATGTTTTAGTAAATATACCTTCATTTATAACATTTCAGAAGCACCTTTTTGTTCACATAACAGTACAAAATGGCTGCTTTGTCTGCAGATGACTTGACTTCTTTCCGTCCTAAGTAGTAGCTCCTAATATAAAAGCCTCACTTATCATTGTCTATATCCAGAAGACAGAAGGGGAAAGAGACATGTGGGAAAAGTAGATCCACAACTTAGAATCTTTAATTTGTAAAGCTTTATCTTCACATTGCGATTGGGAAAAACAAGTCATATGGTCACAAATAGATGAACAGGAACCTGGGAAGGGGGACCCTGGTTCAGTCGCTGCTTTCAACTCACAGTCATGGGGACTCAACGTTGGAAAGGAAAGTAAGCACTTACAGGAGGGCTAGCCATTTCTGGCAATACACAGGGTTTTCTTCTTCATGTACTTGGTTTCCAGTTTGTCAGCACACCCTTGTTCTCTCTCTCTCTCCTTTCCTCCCACCACCCCCCATCTCCATTTAGTCCCCTCTTCAGTTGGTTTTGCGGTTGTTTCATTCAGATACTCAGGATCTCTGATCAAAAATATTTTCTATATTCACAACTCAGATATTCACAGCTCAGTCGTCCTTCATAATGTTGACTTTGGGGCAGTGTACTGATCTAGCTGGTGATTTGAGTATGATACAGACTATGAAACTGCATGTGCTTTTAAATCCCCAACAGTAAAATTTTAGCATAAACTATGGACCAGATAGAGTGTACAGATAGGATTGCCTTGTCCAATCTCAATTTTTAAAAGTGAGACTGGTTTTAGTTCCCAACTTAGGCTAGTGATACTGCCCACAGTTACTCTACAGACTTGAAATTCCTATCACTTTACTAATTCCTCAACCAGAATCCAGGTTGCTGGCAAGATCAACCTCTTATTACTTTGAATATTTGTTTGATTTCTGGTTTACGGAAACATCACTTTTTTGTGTTTCTGTTTTAACGGGAAGAGGTGGTGCCCCAAGAGCATTTATATCTTTGCTCTGTATTTGGAGGAGAAGGGAGAGTTCCAAATGATCAGAGCTTTGCACATTACTAGATCACCTTTCTATACGTTTTTTTCATATATTTTATGAGTTATATTTGTTAATATACCTCACCACTCACCAACTGTAAATATTCGCCTTTCTTTCCTTGTGTCATCTTCTAGTTTCTTTATATGTTAAGGTATTAAAATGTATTCATACTTAGTGTGACCAGTTGATTTACTCCCTCCACTTATTTCTGATGTTTATGTGGAAGAGTAAGCCAATAAAAGCACACTGTTACCAATCTGCATCTTTCTAGGATTCATTTTATGCAAGCTCTCTATACTCTTATCTTTTCATTTGCTTTTGCAATGTATGTGTACAGCCTATATTCCCCACACTGTATACAACCTGAAAGTCCTTACAGGGATGGAAACAAGGGAGCTATCAAAAGTTTAGAACAGCCACAGAAAGAATGACCCAGAAAAAAAAAAAAATTACATGATTGTTACAGTTGTAACCTCCAGATATTTGGGAATGATGCAAACCTTGCCTTTTAAAACAAAGTTAAAGCAATCTGTAGCATTTCTTGAGAGTCTAGGAGACTTTGCACCATAGTTAGTGAATTGATCCGTGGCTCCTTTGCTTCTCAGGGCCAGAGAAGTCACAGAGCTTACTCTTGCCTTAGGGATAAATTTGTGCTCATTTGCCTCCATCCTAAAACACTGTTTGAGTGATAATGAGAGATATTACTCCCATGACTCCCTCTAAAATGTCTTTAAGGTACACATCAAGAAAAAAAAATAATACTTTTTCTGATTCTGATTTAAACTTTAGTGCCATCCAATGATTCTAAGTCAGTCATGAAATTTAAGCAGTTTCAATTTTCTTAAGTTTAAAGTTAAAATTGTAAGATAAAAAAAGCAGTACTTAAGAAAATAAGGCCATCTAAATGTCTCTAGTCTAACAAAATCATCTTTAATTTTTCACATATTTTTTCACATATTTGCCTTAGTACAATTTTTTTCTAAATAATATTAAAAGAGTACCTGTGAAAAGACCACTACTCATCACAAACATCATAATAGAGGTTAAATCCATATTCTAAGATCCTATTTTCTATCAACATGTTTTATGCCATGATGGCCTTCAGGTTTATAGTTCCATTTGTGTTTGCATGTAACTATCTTTTGGTTCAAAATGACTCAGATTCTCACTGAGTACTTCACTTTGTATAAACTTAAAGTCAAATATTTACTGCTGAGACAGGTATACATCTAAAAAGGCTTTCGTTTCCTAACTTACAAAATTCTCCAAATTTCTAGAGGGAAAACACTAGGATCAAAACAACTTGTCATTCTCATGAAGCTCATGCTGTTTTGCCTGAAAAATAAATGTAAATGTACATTCTTGGTCTTAAAATACATAGAAACAATACTTTTTTCCCTCCTACTAGCTTTCTACGATAAACAGGGTTCATGTTTAACATATATACTCAATACTTGGTCAATTTCTCTTCATCTAATAAATTATTATTTAGCATTTTTAAATTATCTGCTTAGATTACAAGACTGTTTTTAGCAATAACCAAATTTAATTAATAAAACTTTCGGTCATTTTATACTTTCTGATGCGCATATCACAATACAATATTATTTGGCTGATTGAATGAATATTGCTTATTTGTTTAATAGATACATATATATACAAATATTTATATATGTATATACATTCCCATTTTATTTTATGTATGCACTAGGACAATATTATCAATATTATATTTATTGATATAATTTTTAAAACTTACTGATGGAATTACCAAAATTTACTTTTGACTTTATAGTGTCTATTTCCTGATTTGTTTTAAAATTTTGTTTGTTTCCTTTAGTTGTGTCTAAAAGAAGGTTTAATTATGCCCTCTCCCCCATTAAATTAACTGGAACTTTATTGGGGTATTGATCTAAATTTGGTGTAGAAGAGAAAACATTCACTGCCAATGGTTACGTATTATATAAAGATGATGCACAGAGTTTTTCAAAATTTTTTAAAAAAATTATTCGATCATACACAATAATAAGAGAAAACTGTCAACTACAAAAAGGTCTAAAAATAAGATAACCTATAATTCAATTACAGACAATAAGCATGTTTATGCTTCCCTCTAGGTTATTTTATATTTACATGTAAATATATATATAATGCAATTATAAACTTTCTGTATATTTGTATAACCTGTATTTTCACTCATTTTAAGGACTTGTATATTATTCCAATATATTGAGACTCATAATTTATTTGACTAATGTCTTATTGTTTCTAAATTGAAATTTTGGGATATAACTTCAGAAATTACTGATTTCCAAAGTATTGAGTCCTAAGATACAATAAACTTCAAAATGTTGATGAACTCAAAATAGATATTTTATGACCTTCAAAATATATTGTCAAATTATAACATCAGAAATTTTATATAAATTTATACTTTAAAAACATAAATCACAACCAATATACTGTTCTTTTATTAACACAATTTTAAAAAATACAAAATAGGTCACATAATATTTACATTTGCATGTTTTTCATGAGTCATAAGAAGCTTGACAGGAAAACACGATGGAAATTTTCTCATATATCATCCATTTTAAAGACACAGACAGAAGAGATTTAGGCATCATAAGGAGAGACACCAAATAACCCTGTAAGACCAAAAAATCTTTCCAAACTGTAATGAATGTCTTGATGTTCTGTTTCCTCACTTCCTCTTCTACAGTCTGGCCTGCAGCATTCATTCTCCTAGTTACTGAAAGCGTGGGCAGACAATAGCTCCCAGCTAAGTCACTCCTAGCACTTGCCGTGGGCTGAGGAGAGCTGCTTGCTCAATATCATTACCATCTTCTTGGAGTAACCCATGTCAAGTGACCAGTTGAGTTGGCAATATAAATGCCTAGAACCCTCATTCCAATTCAGTACAATTTTGAAGAGTCATTGCAGCTCCAGTGCCCCTGTTAAGATTGGCTGAGATCTTTGTTATAGTTCAGTTTAACCTGCTACCCAGCCTTACTTTTCTATTCCCTTAGTGTTGTTGATTCTGAGAGTACTGATGGATAAAATTCCTGCAAGTAAATCTCCATTTATGGTCTTCTAAGAGAAACCAACCTGAATACAATACACATTGTAATCCTGACACACCAATAAAAGAAAACAAAGCAGTATTTTTTTCTTTTAGGTACTTGTTGAGAAAGAGACTGATTAATCCTGAAACAACCTTTTTCTTCAATAATAAAGGCACTACTAGAAAGAGAAAGTTAAACAGGAAATAATACAGAAAAAGAAAGCTGAGTTGGTCAGTAGCTCTGGGGTAGAGAAGCATAGACCTTGTGTACCCACTGAAGATTTCCTCTTTTATAATAGGGTATCAATTCCAAGGCGGACACTTGAAGATTTAACAATATATTTCTCCATTTTTCTAGAATGGAGTATCTGCTGAGGAGACTGGAATGAGGAAGGAATTCATTAAGGCTGACTGTGTCTGAAAAGCAAAGTTCCTGAGGTCAGTCTGAAGTGAAATAAACTATTCAAAAGCTTAAGATACCCTGAATAAGAATAAAACATGCCAGTAATTAAAGTGATTTGAGAACTTTATTCTAAATACATTTTAAAGATCAAAGACTAAATCTACCAATAGGCAAAGCATGAAGACTAGAGTTCTGTGAATTTAGCCCTTAGACTTAATCTCTGAGGAAAAGAAAACCAATCTCTGAGACAGAGTGCATATGAAGCCAGGAAGAATTGTTAGATGTATTACATCTAGTTCTAGTGGGGCTATCCATGTTAAAAATTAGTAAAAGGGAAAAAAGTACATGGCAAAAAATGCAGAAGAAATAAAGAAAAAAAAAAAGGATAAACATTATTATTTGCCAAAGTTGAAAGACACACAAACTCTTAAGATTAGAAACTCTAATATCAATACAAAGAGCTTTTACATGTAAAATACCAGAATAAAAATAGATAATGCAGAACTAATCAAGCTGAGAAAAGAAGCACAATTATTGTAGAACCAATACATGAGTAAGGAAAAGTATGTAAGAGTAGAATTCACTTATGTTGGCACCTAAGACAATCAAGTGGAAGGGAGGATTGGATAATCATGAGAGAAGTCACAGGAAATTTAGGTAACATCATTATCAGTAGATAACTTTATGTCTCACCTTCCTGTTTAAAACTTCAACCCTTCTATTCACCCTGTACACGCAGCAGAAAACTTTTCCCAATATTTCATTTAAAAAAATGGCAACAATCAGAAGAGAGCACCTCCCTTTCCACTCTCAAGTGTACCAATGCCCCTTTATGTGACCTCCTGTGTTCAGATTTCACTGATATTACAATAAAGAAATGTCCCTGTTTTTGTCTAAGATCTTTCATTTATGATCTAGATGACATGCCCCTCCATTAGATCAAGGATTTCAACACTGAAATTGTCCTCTCTCATCCTGCGTCATTAGAAGTTCTCTCTTGTTTCTATCATGTATGGAGTTACATAAGAAAACCCATGTTAAAAAATTTTTCCTTAAGCAAGCATCTCTCTCCAAGAACTTCCTGATTCTCCCCAGTCCATTGCAAAAGTAGTAAGCTAAGAGAGTCACATATTTTTCTGTTCCTGACTACTTCTTCACTCACACACTTTTCAAGTCATTCCATGTAGACTTTTAATCCCATTTAGTTAAAGAAAGAGAATTAACAAAGAACTTAGTGGGATTTATGTATGTTATTATAACATACATTTATACAACTAATGCTTAGAAAGTATTTGTACACTGAACTATGTCTTGAGAATTTTTAGTAAGCTTGCTACTTGATAACACTCAATTAGAAAATAGAGAGAGTCAGATTCTTTTTTTTTTTTTTTTTTTTTTTTGAGACGGAGTCTCACTTTGTCGCCGGGGCTGGAGTGCAGTGGCTGTATCTCAGCTCACTGCAAGCTCCGCCTCCCGGGTTCACGCCATTCTCCTGCCACAGCCTCCCGAGTAGCTGGGACTACAGGTGCCTGCCACCTCGCCCGGCTAGTTTTTTGTATTTTTTAGTAGAGACAGGGTTTCACAGTGTTAGCCAGGATGGTCTCGATCTCCTGACCTCGTGATCCGCCCGTCTCGGCCTCCCAAAGTGCTGGGAATACAGGCTTGAGCCACCGCGCCCGGCGGAGAGTCAGATTCTTAAGAGTACAAATGAGAAATGAAAATCTGTAATGAATATCTCTACTTGTAATCTTTATAGATATAAAAAAAGGAGACACACAGTGTTCAAAGAGTATTCATAACCAGATGCTTATGCATGGAGTTTAATTGTTGGTGCACCTTTGCCCTACCATTCTAAGTACAATTAAGCAGGTAGAATTGAGGGAGTTTCTATTTCCACTCAAACATTTGAAAAAGATGAAGTAAAGACGTATGTTCAATAGACTGGGAAACGTATGCAGCTACTAGCTAAAATAAGAGTATAAGTTATTAGCAGTTACTTATTATAACACTTAAAAAGGTAACTTTTAAAAAGAGTCTTCTGACACTTGTATTTGAACTCTGAACCTTTTATTCATTTAAAACAGAATCAAAAATCTATTAATCATGTTTTGGCCCTGGAAAGTATTAATTTTCTGACTTTTGACGAATACTTATTCTATATTAACAATGTTAAATAGTCACAAGTATATATATTCAAAACACTTTTGAAAATATATTTAAAAGCCAGCAATAAATGATGAACTTTGTACATATATGTGTATGTATGAAGCTTATAAATATTTGTATATATGATGTGTGTGTATATATATATATTTAAAACAAAAACTATGTAGTAATACTTGTTAAAGCACTGTAAGGAAGAATTTATTCAGGATCATGGTGATAGGTATAGAAACAACTGCAAAAGGGACTTGCAATGGAGGAGAAGGATTGAATTTAACTCCAATACGGGATAAGCAAGTACAAATTCATAGCCAAGAAGCTGGGTGGGGAGTCAGTAGATGGCAAATTATATAAAAGGAAACATCAATGGTAAGGGGATTCTGGTTGAATCAATGTAACAGGATTCTTGCTGAAGACAGACCAGGGAGATAGGATATTCTATGGAGGGATAATGGAGAATGCAAAATCCAATAAGATAGGGAGGATGATTAGATATCAAGATTTGGGGTTGTTAAAATTTCTGAGAGTCCATTGTTTTGGATTAGATCCCTCAGTCTTCCCCAGAAGACTGAAACAAACCAAATTGCTAAACATCACTTCATCATGCTAAACGTCACGTAATGAAATGGAAATTTTAAAGAAACAGGTAAATCCCAAGATGGACTAGTTTTTTCCTTAAAACAGGAGACTTCAGTTCACCTGTTTCAGTTTAATAAGAAAATCCCCTCTGCTTTAACTCTTATGAGAATAGTAATCTGAAATAACTTGACTTTAACAAATCAATTTAGATTTTTTCTCTTCTGTTTTCTTTTCCCAACTTACAAAACCTACTGTCCTGCCATTGCCCAGGGGGAACTCTGTCATGTGACTTCATAGAATGAAGGAGGTCCTGATTCATTACTCACAAATGAAGCCAATGAGATCTTTAAACTAAGCTTGTTGTAATGTTGTCTTTTGACAGAGTTCTTGTTAAATCAATTTAGCAGAGTTTTTTGCTAAAACCAGATTTTACAGGTAAATACAGATGGACCTAGGAGAAAGTTTAGAAGCTTAGAAGTTTTACTAAATTTTTGTCAAGCAGACAGTTGTTATGCCCAGACCGTTTATTCCCCAAAGAAGACCACCAGAGTCCAGAGTCAAAGCCAAGCAGCAAGGATCTTTATTACAGGTTCCAACCTGGAGCTCTCACTCACTCGTGAAACCAGCCGGGCAGGAGAGCTCCCCAGCTGGGCTCAGGACAGTGTTATATAGTCTGGGGTAAACAGGCACAGAGTCATTGTACAAACTGGATGCATGATTGGCTGATATTTGAACAAGGCGATTCGGCTTATTATGATTGGTTCCCGCCATTTCTGATATTTCCGTTAATTTTGAAACTCTGATGACGTTTATCAGGGGCTCGCAGGACAGGGAAGGGCTTGTTTTCGCAAACCTGAGGCGGGAAAGCAGTCTCACACAAAGGCAGTTAATCATATTGTGACAGGTTTCACAACGGGTTTAGCAGGTAATACTTAAACGCGTCCTGTGACCCTGCCATGCCACAGAAAAACAGGAACTTACAACATCTTTACAATATGTTTGTGAGAGCAGGACAAAGGTTTAGCAACAGGGTGGAGTGGGCTTGCATCCTGTGCCCTTTCACAGTCTTTGTATATATACACACACACACACACACACACACATATATTATTAATATATAATATTCTTGTATGAGAAGATATAAAAACATATATTTAAATTGTTCAGATAGTTAATGTAGAATTATCTCTCCTGCAAATGAGTCCTGCCCGAATAAGTTTCACAGACAAAGTGTTTCAAATAGAATAAGGAATAAATAATTCTGATTTAAATGAGTATAAAACTACAATTAAGAGGCAAATTTTTCTAATACTATTTTTTTAAGAAGCTTACGGAAATACTGACAGAAAGGAAAACTGATAAAGATAGTATCCACAAAGGAAACTATAGACCAATTACAATTGTGAACATCTGTATGACATTTAAATATAATATTCACAAATAGAACTCGGTAGCACAATAAGGAATAAAATACCATGACTATATTTCATCCTTGAAGTATGACGTTATTCAGTACCATATATATCCTGGGTCTTCTTGTCCACTGCCCAGATAGAATCAATTTATCAAGACAGGGGAACTGCAATACAAAAAGAGTTTAGTACATTGAGTGTCAGCTAAAAAGGAGACTGGAGTTTTATTTTTATTCAAATCAACCTCCCCCAAAATTTTGAGGCTAGAGTTTTTCAAAGACAGTTTGGTGGACAGGGAGCTAGGCAATGGGCTCTGCTGACTGATTGAGGATGCAATCATAGGGATGTGGAAAATGGTCCTCATGCTGAGTTCACTTCTTGGTAGGGGCCAGAGGGCCATTTGAGTCAAGAATCACCAGTGTGGTTGGGGCCAGATAGTGATCAGAATTGCAAAAAGCTGAAAAGACATTTCAAAGGCCAATCTTAGGTTCTACAATAGTGATGTTATTTAGAGGAGTAACTGGGTAAGTTCCAAATCTTGTGAGCTCTGGAAAAACGGCTGGTAATCATTTAACTACGCCTACATCTTAGCATAATTCAGACCTTGCTCATCCTCTTAACCTGGTAGCCTTTCAGTATTTTTACAAAGGCAGTTTAGCTTTGGTGAAGGACTATTATCATTTAAACTATAAACTAAATTTCTTCAAAAGTTAGCTTGGCCCACACTCAGGGGTGATCAAGGGTAGATTGGAGGCTAAAGGCAAGATCTTTTTTACTGTCATAATTTTCTCACTGTTATAATTTTTGAAAATATATAATTTTATTTTCTAGGACATAAGTATATCCCTTCCCAAACATTACCAAAAAAATAAAAATAAAAATATGACTTCTTTTAGAACCTATAAAGTTGTTGTTTAATCCTCTTTCACTTTCTCAATGTGTCTATCCTGGCCACTTTGTCTAAATTTGCAACCCTCCTATCTCTTCACTTTACACTCCCATTCCCTGATATACTTTTGTCCTTAGCAGTAAACACATGCCACCATGATGTGTATTTTAACAATTTATTTTTTCTCATATTCATGATTCTCTCACCTTTGTAGAATGTAAGGTACATGAAGGCAAGGAGTTTGCCTACTTTTATGTTGTTTCTCCCTGCCCCCCACGAGGAAGTAACATTAGTGCCTGAGTGGTATTTAGTAGGACTTCACTATACATTGGTTGAATAAATGAATACATGAATTATCCTAATATGCATATTTTTAAAATTAACAACTATTCTTCATAGAAAACCTTCAGTAGAATATAATCATATCGTAACTGAGTATCCTATTTTTTAAAAACTACTTTTTTCCCATTTCTTTTCCTTTTTCATTTTTTTCTTTTTCCCCTTGTGTGATTACTTAGCTCTGTAGAAACGCAAATGTAACCTTTACCCTCCTTTCTTTCCATCAGGCCCTCCCCTGCAAATACTACTGGCTCTTCTAGTTATATGTTGGCTTAGAAGTTCTGAGGACCAAATCTTGAAACAAGCTAGACACCTTCCTGAATTCTCCCCCACCAGAAGATTTCCTCAAGACAGTGGTTAATTTATAACCCTTTTGTGCCTGCAATGGTGCTGGACTGGTCGCTAAAAGGCCCATTACTCAAGATAAAATCTTTGGAGCAAGTCAAATAGATCCTGTACCTCCAAATCTCTCTGGACCCTGGATACCAAAATTTATCTTCACAAGTCCCCACTTTCTGCCCAGAAATCTGGAGTGGTTTCTTTAGATGTGAATTCAGCTGCTTCTCCACTGTTAAGCTCTGAAATAAATTTATTTCATTTTTATCATATCTGGTCCTTGTCATTTTGCTTTGCAAGCAGTGAGCAGCCAAGCTTGCATTAGGTTACATTATCACTTGACATGAAAAATGCTTAGTGAACTACTAAAAAAAAAAAATGTCTCTGTGTGTGGGCACATGTACAAGAGTGAGAGAGAGAGAAGATAGACGTTAAATAATAATAAAATGTGAGAAGTGTCTTTCTCCTACTCCTACATTTAAAGGAAAAGCTGTTAGTAATTATCTCTCTCTCTCTTTTTTTTTTTTTTTTTTTTTTTTGGAGATGGTGTCTCTTTCTGTCACCCAGCTGGAGTGTAATGATGTGATCTTGGCTCATTGCTACCTCCACCTCCCTGGTTCAAGCACTCCTCCCACCTCAGCCTCCTGAGTAGCTGGGATTACAAGTGTGCACCACCACATCTGGCCAATTTTTAGTGGAGGTAAAGTTTCACCATGTTGGCCAGGCTGGTCTTGAACTCTGACATCAAGTGATCCTCCTGCCTCAGCCTCCCAAAGTGCTGGAATCAGGCGTAAGCCACTGTGCCCAGCCAATAATTCTCTTTTCTTTATCATTTCTTTTTTTTTTTTTTTTTTTTTTTGAGGCAGAGTCTCGCTCTGTTGCCCGGGCTGGAGTGCAGTGGCCAGATCTCAGCTCACTGCAAGCTCCGCCTCCCGGGTTTACGCCATTCTCCTGCCTCAGCCTCCCGAGTAGCTGGGACTACAGGCGCCAGCCACCTCGCCTGGCTAGCTTTTTGTTAGAGATGGGGTTTCACCGTGTTAGCCAGGATGGTCTCGAACTCCTGACCTCATGATCCGCCCGTCTCGGCCTCCCAAAGTGCTGGGATTACAGGCTTGAGCCACCGCGCCCGGCTCTTTATCATTTCTATGTGGGGAAATGAGGTCATTTTGAGAAAAGGGTAAAATTTGGAAATTGAACAGATCATGCTAAAAGATAGATTTTATTATTTTTGCCCCATCAGGCATTCATGCTTCCTGGCAGAAAATTCTTTGGTCCCTCTCACTAATGGCCAATGAACATATTTGATCCTTAACTTTGGGCTTGGCCAAACACCTGTTTTGATCAGTGGCATATGAATGAAAGTGACAGTGTGCTGATTTTCAGCTTAGGCCTATAGAGACCTCACATGATTCTGTTTGCCCTCCTGAAGCTCCTAACTCTATGGGAAGAATATTCTCCACTTAGTTTTATGATCCTTCCTTTTCTTGGAAGAAATTGAGGTCTAACACAACATAAATCAGCTGGCTCCCAGAGGACTGGTGGAGTCATGAAAAAGTCTGCCCAAGTTAAACAGACTACTCTGTAGAGCTAGTGTAGATCAGCTGATATCAAGGCAACCTACAGATGCATGAGCAATAATATATTATTGTTATTTAAAGCCACTGACTTCCATGGTGGATTCTGTGCAGCAATAGAATATAGGTAGATTATAAATATAGTGATTGGACTGAACACTCTCTGATAGCCCAGGAGATCTAAAGATAGAAGAAATCATAATTGGAGAATACAATGCATATCTAATAAAGTATAGGAAAGGATATTTAACAATAAACATTAGAAGATTGGCCTTGCCTTGGTGTGTCAATTAAAGATGTATGTAACATATATATAGCCTTCTGAGCTGCATTTACCTCAAGCTTGAGAAAAAAAAAAAAAAAAGAATGAAGTAAAATACCAAGCCCTTTATCCGTGCAGTCTCCTGGAAGAAGACAAATCATTCTTAAATTGTCTGAGAAATATGCAAGGAAATTTACTCACATGTTTACTCCAATATTTGTATAGGAACAATACAAATACAAATATACCTGGAACGTTATATTTTTTCCTCTATTCTTCTTTGAGTTGATGAGAATTCATGAAATAGTCAGAAATACAAGAACCAACATGAAGATATTTTCTTCCACCCAAGTAGTTCCACCAGCCTTGTTACAACGTTTAAGAAACAAATGCTTTACACTTTTGACAAGGAGTAAAGAAGACAATATTACTTAACTGCCTGACCACCGGATCTCCAAATAGCTCTCTGTTGCTCCAATTTTTCTTTAATATAATTCAAATGGCATACGGGCTAGATTAAGGATGAGGAGAGAAACTAATATTTTGTTGACTATTATATGTTTATATTGATCTTTGCTAAGTCATGAGTTGAATCTATAAACAGATGTTCTGATGGGTCTAGAACTATGCATCTTCTGAAGGCATTAAGTGGCTATGCTGAGGTGAAATCCTTCAATGATGCAACCTTACTACAAATAATTAGCGTTTGGGCTAAGATGTTGTATTAAATGACAGTATAGAGAAGACATATTTGAGACACATATGTTTGGCAATGGTTTTTCTGGAGGCTTATAATGCCATACAACACCTGCATAAAATTGCTGTCTCTCCCTACCACATCTTTTCTGTCTACTGACAATTATTTAATTCAAGTCTGAAATTCAAGTCTCTACACATCACTCAGTCAACTCCTAACCACACTAAGTTTTCTTATTCTCACAGAGCAAATTTTAAAATTAAGGAAATCAAGATGATAAAATAAAGTACTTCAAACTCATTAGAATTCTTAGTTTTTAAAATTATACTTAAAGACTTTTACATCTACAGTCGACTCTTGAATAACACACGTTTGTCCTGTGCAGGTCCACATATATTTGGATTTTCTTCTACCTCTGCTATTCTTCCAACAGGAAGACTAACCCCTTCTCTTCCTCTTCCTCCTCTGCCTACTCAATATGAAGACAATGAGAATGAAGATCTTGACGATTAGTCACTTTTTCACTTAATAAATAGTAAATATAGTTTATCTTTCTTATGATTTTCTTAATAACGTTTTCTTTTCTCTAGCTTTATTGTAAGAATACTGTATATAATACATATACAAAATATGTATTAATCAACTATGTAAGTTATCGATAAGTCTTCTGATCAGTAAGAGTCTATTAGTAGTTAAGATTTGAGGGAGTCAAAAGTTATGTAGATTTTTGACTATGAGAGATCAGCATCCTAACCCCGACTTTATTCAAGGGTCAACTCTATTCTGTTTTCATCCACATTTTCCAACTTTCGCACAAATGTAAACACTAAAAATCCTGAATGTGGCCCACATGGAACAAAAATAAATACTAAAATTAAGTGTTTCAAAGCTATCAACGTATGTAGTGTAGTGAGCAAGGAGAAAAATATGTATAGAAAATATCTCTACTTTGTTGCTCTACAGTCGTGTTGCCATGCTTATAGTTTTATGGTATTTGATCATTTAAAGGCCTTCAATCAACTCAGAAAGAAAATGTCCCAAGATTTACAAGTTTTTTTGCTTTTGCAGAACAAATAAACTAAGTGCTTTTTAAAACTGTAACCTGTAAGTAGATGAAGGAGTATTATAACCAGCTGCTCTTCATTTCCACTGAGAGAAGACATGGAAGTATGTTTAATTCACAGCAGGAGTGGTTTAGATTGGACAACAGGAAGACAAACTTGACAGGAATTCATACTGGATCTTAAGAGATATTACCAAAGGGAATTTGTAGATTTTTTTCTTTCTATTCAGAGCTTTGCAAATAAATTAGATTCTACAGCTACTGAGAGGACCTTGAATTCTTGCAAGTAGGTCAAGGAGGTGAGCAAAAGGATGCTAAAGTAATAGTTTTTTATTATTCTGTACTAGGATGGTAGACATTGACCTGTCTTGCTCACTCTTTCTTCTCAATATAAGACTTGCTTCCACTCCCTCCCTTACCTAATATGAATCAATAATGAATAAATCCAATGTATACTGGCCACTTCTTTGTTCCACCTTGGTGCTTTGTTTTGAGCAATAAACCCTTATACTACAATGAAAGATATAGAGGGAGATTAAGTGATGCCATTTTTTAATTGAATTAATTTATCTTATATGACTCTCTTAATACTACAATGTGCCTGCCACATACTTTCTCCTCTTAATGCTTATTTTATTAAAATTATTTATTAATGCCTTAATAGTGCTTTTTTCTTTATTTGAACTGAGAAAATAATATGAATCAAAAGATCCTTTGCATTCAGAAAACAGTGTTTTGTTTTTGAAAATATATTTGAGTGAGTTGCAATGAAGATACCACTATGAAAAAGCAGAAATACTAAAAAAGCATCCTTCCTTTACTGCTATGTCCATCAACTAGGATGTGCTTTCCCAGCTAGAATTGTATGCCTAATAGGAAAGGAAAGCTTTTTTTGTGTGGCTAAATTAATGATGAGGTTCAGGATGTTCTAACCAAAAATATGACTACACAAGTCCAGAATGTACCTCCCTAACATATTCCTCTTTGGTAGGTTGATGCTTTTGAGCTGGTTATTTTAAGGAACTGTAGACATAGGAATAGCTCTTAAAAGTTTGCCTTTTGCGTCTATTAAATAATTTTCCATTTGTAAGAGTGTCTCCTTATCCGTACCAGGGAAAAAAGAATTAAATCACTAGAGACTTCTAATCAATGAAGAAGGTGTAGACTTAAATCTGTGCAACTCATCTTATCTTTGTTTTAAGGTACTTTTCCTGGTCA
Source organism: Piliocolobus tephrosceles (assembly GCF_002776525.5). NCBI lineage: Eukaryota > Metazoa > Chordata > Mammalia > Primates > Cercopithecidae > Piliocolobus > Piliocolobus tephrosceles. The sequence continues at coordinate 28,573,814 of NC_045437.1, forward strand.
TCTCATCTTAATCCGGCTTGTCTCCTCACCCTCTCATAGTTTGCTTTTAGTACAACCCAGAGGCCCCAAAATCTTATTTCTTGGTACAATTTCCTATTTCAAGAGGAAATACAGTGTAAGCCTCAATCTTCTGGCCACTTCTTTGAGCCCCATATTTTTGTGGGACTCCCATGTGTATCTATGTAATTAATACAGTTTTTTTCTTGTTAATCTCTCGTATGTCAATTAAATTCGTAGACCAGCTAAGGAACCTAAGAGGATAGAAGGAAGCACTTTTCCTCCCCTGTATTACTTATTTGTATTCTTTGTGTGTTAGCTATTGAGGTCGATTTGGGGGAGGTAGGGGGAATGGCCTCAATAACTCCTTCTAACCCTATGTATATGCTCTTTTGTAATATCTTTGTTATTCCTCCAATCAAGAAAGAGAATCTATTTTCTCATCTCTTGAATCTGGGCTGGACATATGATTTCCCTTGACCAATAGAATGATGCACATGTGACATTTTAAGAGTTCGGGAGATGTCTCCTCAAGGAGCCCAGTAACTATTTTTTTCTCTTGAAACATTGTCAAGATACTCCTGTATAAAGAAATGAAGTCACTGGAAGATAATAAACCACGTTCAAAAGAAGTCAAAAGTCACATTCCACATCTAGCATCCAGCAGCTACGCATGTAAGTAAAGACATCCAACTTCTGTCAAGGCGTCTCATGACTACAGCTCGAGAGCACCCCAGATGGAACCCCTCAGAAAAGCTACTCATCTGACCACAGTTCACATTTCTGACCCACAGCATCACTAGCAAATAAAATGGTGTTGTTTTAAGTCACTGTTTTGGTGTAGTCTGTGGAGCAGCAAGTCAGTTCATAATGGTAACATAAACACATTACATTGTCAATTTATGGTTTACAGACCAAAAAGTTTTACCATGCAATATGCTTTTTACTGATGAAAATTATATTCTATACCAGATAATATACTAAAAGAAGACATTAAAAGTATCATAAGATAATGAAAAGGAGAAAAAAGATAAATTCAAAGGGGAGAAAATAGAAATGAAAAAGAAAATAGAACAATGCAATCAATTTGATTGCAGTCTCAAAGGGGCATGGACTATTTTATATATGGCAACTGGATGACTAGGTAGATGATAGTTCTCCTAATAATGTTCACATAGGTTCTTATTTTAGTCTTTCATACTTTCCCCATGTCCTCAACATACTATTTTAATAGTCCTTTCTAGTCTCCTTCATTAGTCCTTGTTTCCTTGCCAAATCTATCAAAGGTATAAATAGATCTTCTTCAATAGGACACAATGGTGTCAGGAATGTAAATTAACCAAAAGTGGCAGAGTGGTGCTGCATGGAAGCCCAATCCTGGAGCAGTAGACATGGTGAAATATGAAGTAGCAATAGTGGCACCAATCATAGTTTAACCTGATTTCTCCTGTAGAAGGATCCTGGCTGTGCCTTGTCTTCCTTAATTCTTGCCCAAGTTTGGTGCTTCTGCATACCCATTCATTTTTTTTATAAACTCTTTGATACATTTGTCTTGCATAACCAAATGTGATTTCTATTGCTTGCAACCAGTATCTAACAGGGTAACAGTACCTGAACTACCTGAAAGGAGCAGATCTGCAAAAAAAAAAAAAAAAAATTTGGAAACCAGAGATTGTACAGCTATGCTTGTCAGCACTGAAATGGTGAGACGGGTATCTAGCTATGCATGGCATCCTAGAGGAACAGCTAAGCACATTCTTGTCTCTCATCTTTTGGAAAGTAGTTTTCAGGGAAAGTATGCTTTTGGGTGAAAAAGTGACCACTTCTATGAAGGACATGAGAGATTCAGTATATTGGTTTTATTTTAATGACATTTGAAAATGTTTATAACATGAAAATTTAAATGCAAATACATTTAAAGCTGTTCTATATTTTAGTCCATTTTAATGATAACTTGCTGCTAAATAACTTACCACACTGATATTATTTCTTTTTTTTTTGAGACGGAGTCTCGCTCTGTCACCCAGGCTGGAGTGCGGTGCCTGGATCTCAGCTCACTGCAAGCTCCGCCTCCCGGATTGACGCCATTCTCCTGCCTCAGCCTCCGGAGTAGCTGGGACTACAGGCGCCCGCCACCTCTCCCGGCTAGATTTTTGTATTTTTTAGTAGAGACGGGGTTTCACCGTGTTAGCCAGGATGGTCGCGATCTCCTGACCTCGTGATCCGCCCGTCTCGGCCTCCCAAAGTGCTGGGATTACAGGCTTGAGCCACCGCTCCCAGCCCACACTGATATTATTTCTATTCCAACTGGCATGGCACTTGAAAATCACAACTAGGTCTTTGTCCGCTTTATATTTGCTCTCATGGAGGTGGAGGATAGAATCATAGATACCGGAGACTGGGAAGGATGAATGAGTGGGAGAGGAAAAATGCAGAGAAGATGGTCAAGCATTATAAGCAGAGAATTAGACAGAAGAAACAAGTTCTAATGCTTGATAACAGACTAGAGTGACTATACTTAGCAACATTATTTTGTATATTTCAAAGTAACTGATGATGCCAACACATGAAAATAATCAATACATAAGGTGATGGATACTCCAAATGCCCTGGCTTTATTATTATAAGCCATGAATGTAATAAACACTCACATACACCCCATAAATATATAAAATAGGATGTATCAATGAAAGAAAAACATGATAATTTTGATTTTTGTCTGCAGACTCCTTAAGGAAATTTCCATGTAAACATAAATCAACTACAAATGTAGGTGAGTTTATGGTGAGTTTTGTAAGATCTTCACAGCCTTGGTTTCTAATAATACTGAATGATAACAAAATATATGCTGCTTTTTTTTTAATCAATAATGTGTATTTAATGAAAATCCAGAGAAGCTCAGTTTTTAACTATTTGTTATTTAACGGAAGGTAAAAGAGCAATTGAGAGAAATGACAAGACAGTCTTAAGTGGAATAACTATTATTATTTATTACTTAAACTGGAACAATTATGAAAATTAAATAAGTCATTATTAATTATTATACCTGGACAATGGATACAGATTGACCCATTTCAGCAAACTGGCATGTACAGTCTTCCTTCCTTAAACCATAATGAGGATTCAGTCTTCTGACTTTTCTTAATTCGACTCGTAGTATTCCTCTCTTTGGTGACATTCAGCACACTTGAAAATACTTCTTTTTAAATTTGGATTCCCCACAGGAACGCAAGCCTCAAAGGAAAATAACCTTCTATATCTTACTCAGCGTCTAGCACAGTGCATGGTGTGTTATTCTAAATATTTAATAAATGAAGTATTCAATGCTAAATTTCTGAATGCTAAATTGGCTAGCATGCAGTCTAGAAATAATACACAAATGTATGTATTTTTTTTTCCTTGATGTTGTATATTCATGACATAGAAGGCATTGCCTATGATGATATTTATGGACTTTCATGTTACTAAAACTCCTTTTATGTTTCTGGAAAATAGTACTAGAAAAATTGGATTAATTGAAGAACTGAGATACTGTCTCCTATAAACAATGAATGTGATGCAACTGTCATAATTCTAAGTTGAGTACAGAGGCAAAAACATAGAAAGATCATAAATAAATGGAAACATTAATATTAGTAATTATTTGATTAGCTATTTTGGAAATATTTTAGTTTCAAATTACATTTGTGGTTATCTTTGCTAATTTTATGCATTCTATGTGTGCACAATTGTGAAATATGTATAATTTCACTTAATCACAAATATTAAATTGCCTGATATTACTGACTGAATATGAATGGATAAGATTACTAAAATTTCCAACTGGTATGTGTTTTTCACTCACTGTACTCCTTCAAAATATTTAATTCACATTTGTAATTAGCCTCTCAAATATTGCATGTGATATAGTTCGTCTTTCAAAGCAGAATTGTTACTGACAGCTGTTAATAGTAGTTGTCTGAATTTTTTCCATTAAACGATAGAAGATAAATGTGTTCGTCTGTGCTTTTCATTTTCGTATTTTCACCTCTAAGACTCATCAGTAAATTGTTCCTTATAGGTTTTTTTTAAAAAAGTTTGGAATCATGAAATAGAATCTTTAAAAAGAATAAAATGCAAATACATCTTGAATTATTACTTGAAACCTTTACATGGAAATCCCTTATACGAAATTCAAAGAGATGCTTAAGATGCTCTCAATGTCATTTTTTTCTGCCTTCCTATTTTAAAACACACAGTCACTTGCATATTGTAAAACCTTCCAATATATTAAACATTTTTTATTATTTGGAAAGATAAATTCAAATAAATACTTTTTATAGTAGCATGTGTTTTGTATTTGGAAATGAATAACTGTGGTAGAGCTATATTGCTGATAATAATTATTTCTCATATTAGAAATTAAAATAATACAAGACATAAAGTGTACTTTTCATTGTGGTAGAAGTTTCTGTGGTATGGCATGTTCATTCTCACTTTATTGTATTACTTTTGAAAGTAATTATTCATCTTAGTCAAAATACTCTTTTTGAATTCCCAGTTGTTTAGCGTCATCAAATTTAGGAAGCACAAATATAATTATCAATTTTGAGGCCTCAGTTTTATCAAATATAGAAAAGAAATACATTTTCTAATATAAATTTTGCTTTCGGCTACAGAAATCTTTGACAGCATGATTGAATGTTTTTTTTTTTTTTTTTTTTTTGACTCATCCCATACCTTGAAAAATAACCTTTAAAAAAAAAGTAAAGAAAAATAACCTGCATAATCTTTGTCAGTTTTAAGATAACAAAATCTTCCTGCAAAACAGACACTGAGGAAATAATCACAGTGACTCAGTCTGCCTTGTTCACTCCGTTTTATCAGCTCTCTGCTCTTTCTGTCCTTGCTGACCTCCAGAGTTGAGGCTGAAGAGCATCTTAAGGCTTTTTGTCAGCACTGATTTAAAAATAAGCAAAAGATCAGCACAAAAATTAAAGCTTGAATCACTTTTTCATACATATAGCATGCTTATTAATTGAATTTGATAACAACTATGAATACAATTATAGGCAATTTACTTGATATTTGTGTCCTTGGAACATTTGAAAATACAGAACAAAAGTCAACACAGGAAGGAATGCTATTAAGAATTAAGAAACAGAGGTGGCTATGAAGTACACTTGATCATTTATAGAATGTACACATTTTAAATTTTAATAGACACTACCAGATGGGGCCTTTAAAAAATAATAAGCATATTACATAGAAGGTCTTATGAATTCCTGTCTCAAAATGTGTTATGCTGTTTGGGAATTCATTTTTTAAAAATTCCAGGACTTGATCATTTTGCAATCACTCAATAAGTAAGAATGAGGGTGAAAGGAAATTAGATATACATCATTTTAATTAAACATAAATATTTAATATATCAATAGATCTTTTCAAAGGGATAAGGCAATTGCTAATCTTAAAGATACTCAATGCAGAATGCAATACAAGAATGGACCCAATAGACATCTGACAAACACATATATATATTTGTATATGTTATAAATACATGTTAATTCTTAATATATTTTCATTAATAACTACCGAAACTGATAAACTAAAAAAAGTTGTAGTCTTCAACTTAAAACAAGAGTTTTGTTATTCAAATAAAAGACACACTTTTGACAACATTTTAAAAATTAAAATAACTCAATATATGTTAATGATAACACAGATGAAAGATAGGAAATAAATTATAATTCAGAAACGTGAAATTCTGAGAATAATGACAGTAACACAAACAAATCTACCATGTCAACTCCTTTGCTGCCTTTATTTTGGTTCAAGTCTAATTCATTTTTTTTATTACTTTGGTTGGAATCTAAGTTTATGCTTGTGTCCTCTCTGTCATTTTCTTATGCTCATTAGGAGGAAACACAGTCTGTTATGCCTTCAATACCCAACTTTTAATCTCTTTTAACCACCACCAATATCGCTACCCTAATTCACAAATAATTGCAAACAGGGACAGATTCAAGTGTCTGCAACCTATTTTCTGGTGTCTGGTCTTCCAGGTCTTTGTGTTTAGAAGGGCTCTGTTCTTAATGTTTTGCTCTTGAGATCTTGATTTCTGAATAATTATTTTAATAGAAGCTCAACATTTTCATTTCACATTGGGATCCCAAAATTATATAGCCAGATCTGATTGCAAACATTTTCTATATGCTCTCTTTGCTTCTGCTGTTGTTCCCACTAGACTCAACAGAACAGCCAGTGAAGTAGTCAAAACTTGTTAGATAATGCCATTCATTTATGCAAAGTCCCCTGATGACATTGAAGTCCATATTTTGATCTGTAAGTTCTTCAATGATATCTCTACTCTCTTAGCTCTTTTATTCTCCTACTATTCTCTCACTAGTTATAGTTAACTCAGACACTAACCTTCTTGCTGTTCCTAGATATCCAAGTACTACCAAATAATTATGTCTAAATCTTTGCATTTGTTTTTATCTAGGTCTAAGACATGCATTCTCAATCTGGTCTTTATCTTTCCCAAGAGAGCAAAAATTGATTCTTAGCGGCCAAAAAAAAAAAAAAAAAAATTCTTAGCTATTACAGCTATTAGTAGTTCTCCAGTGTGCAACCCAACCCATCAAAATCTTATTTCTTAGGATTTAACTTTATTTGTGTGTACTGGGGGAGATGCAGTTAATCAATGCCTTGAAAGCCTCCTAAGAAGATAGTTAATGAATATTGAAAAACATTGGTTTAGAATATCTTCCAAAAGATATTTTAAAATATTACCTCACTTTCTTTGGTTTTTTTTTTTGTTTGTTTTTGTTTTTGTTTTTTTTTTTTTTTTTTTTTTTTGGAGTACACTGGCATGATCTCAGCTGACTGCAACCACTGCCTCCAGTGTTCAAGGATTCTCTTGCCTCAGCCTCCCACATAGCTGGGATTACAGGCACCTGTCACCACGCCCAGCTAATTTTTTTAAATTTTATTTTTAGTAGAGACAGGGTTTCACCATATTGGCCAGGCTGGTCTCGAACTCCTAACCTCGGGATTTGCTCACCTCAGCCTCTCAAAGTGCTGGGATTATAGGCGTGAGCCACTGTGCCCAGCTTCCTTTGGGTTTTCTACTTAGAAGTCACCTTCTTAATGGAGCCTTCCCTGGTCACACAGTCTGAAGTTTCAAAACTTGCTCTTCTTTCCATCTACCACTTGCCAACAATTAAATTCCCCTTTCTCTGAGTTTTTTTTTTTTCATCGTTACATTTATCACAGTGTAATCTACTTTATATTTAATTGATTTGTTTAGTGTTGGTCTCTTCAATTAGAATATACTTTCCACTGGAGGTAAGCTCCTGCCTGCTACAATTACTACTGTATCCCCAGTGCCTACAGCAGAGTCTTCTATATGACAGGTACCTAGAGTGTATCTATGAATGAATGATTTAAACAATTAGACAGAAATAAAATGTATCTAATGTATAGTGAGTTTACTGAAAATAGCTAAAATACTAATAGCATCAACAAATTGAATCAGGCATCCTTTCACTAATAAAAATATGAACAATACACTGCAAACAAAAAGAAAGTTCTTTCTTTATTGGTAAAATAGTCACGTTAAAGACTTTATTTCATTTAAGCCCTGATTTCACTTAAACTACAAGAAATCAAAATATTTGTGTAAAGAAATAAGGGAAACATCCTTATTTTGATCTTATCATCTTCATTTGTTAGCATAGATGTATACCTATATATGTAGATATAAAACATGTATTAATATACAAAGTCAAATGCATAAGTATAGAACTTAAATTTTCGACTTTAAATGAAAGTGATTATTAGATGCATAATACTTTCCTGATGGACTCATAGAGACACAATGGTTCAAAGACAATTGTTCAGCTTGGCTTTCACCACATTCTAAAATTCACAATATCACACATCAAAAATGTATTGAAACATCAGAAGAATTGGCAATACCAGGCTCTCACTCTTATATAGCAGCAATAGCATGAAGCTGAGTAGCTGCTGCAACATTCTGAAGAATTTCATGTTCCCCAGTTCGCTGCAATATGTGATATCTGCAGGCTCTCTCCCTTCTGGACAACTGCTTAAATGCTCTCTCTTTTTGTTTCTCCCCATGATTCTCTCATCGCCAGGTTATGTTTTCATTACTTCCTCTTACCAAGTATCCTTCTTCTGTCACCCTCGTACTTCCTTTTGTTTTTATTTTTATTTTTTGGCACATCATGCTACTCTTACAGTAGACCAGTCTGTTTTGTCACGGCCCTTATAGCTAGATCTTCTTCTCTAAATGTTTGCCTCTAAAAAGATTCCTGTCTGTAATTTATTTCTTATTGATTTAATTATTTAAATAGAGATGAAGTTTTCCTATGTTGCCCAGGCTGTCTCAAACTCCAGGGCTCAAACTATCCACCCACCTCGACCTCCCAAAGTGCTGGGATTATAGAAATGAACCATGGTACCACTAGTTGTGATTTATAATCAAGAGCTTGTTTCAAGCATGGCATGTTCCACCATTTTTTAAAAATTTTTTCTGTCAATTATGCTGCATCAAGCAAGTCCTATATTACAAAAATTATGCCGAATCAACATTGTCCCCAACAGCAATTATGTCTGAAGTACTGATTTTTCATTGAGGATACCCTTTTATCGTCATTACTGTATCTTATCACCCTGACTAGATAAAACCCTTTAAGGACTTCTATTTTATGTATTTGGGACAATAAAGATATGAGCGGAAATTAAAGAAAAATAAGTTAAAAAATCAAATTTGCCAAATCCCAAGATTATTCCTGAATAAACTAAAAAGTGGATGCATTTCTTGAAAAACTCACTTAAAATCATGAAAGAATAAAGTTCAAAAACCTAGCCCAAAATAAACAATATTAAAATGGAAAGTAGGGCCTATAAGGTATATAAAATAATCGTAACAGAATTCTGCAAGTCTGGACTATTTTGGGAAAGAAATGTACATTTGCCTATTATCAAAACATAGAAGCTCATCATCTAGTCTCGTGTAAAAATAGACTTTCATTGGATTTTCAGACTTTATTTTAAAGTTTCCAATGTATATATAAAATCATATTGCCAATCCTTTATAAACCCATACCCAACATAAAATATGTGACTTGCTGATTTGGTAGTTCATTTTTCACTGGGTATAACAAATGTCTCTTTCAAAAAGTAGTTCATATTTGCTGACTTAAAAACAAACCTTATGATTTGTTCTGCATTTTACAAGTTTTAGCTCACCTAGAATTGTCTAGATTTCTGGGGAGCTTGTTTTGTGTTCTGAAAATCTTCTCAGGGAGGGTCAACCACACCCATTCTTCTAAACCTTTACAATCTGATTAGATTATCTTCCCTCTCTCTTGTAAAGTTTTAAGTAAATGCCCTTTTAAACTCAACCATTAAAGTAGAAATAGTTTAAATACCCATGGTCACATACCAATCACAGATAAGAAGAGTTTCAGGAGAGATTCAAAATAATACAACGAAATATCAGGAGTTTAATTCTTAGGGAAATTATCAGAAAAGCTTATATTTTCTTACCTGAACTGATAATATAATACTGATTACACTGATTTAAAGATGTAAGGAATGATGATAGAATATTAACTACATATAAAATAGAAGTGTGTCTTTGATTTGGTTTTTAATCAAGTCTTGTTCTTCAACGCTTCTGTAAATAAAACAGGTGGCAATAAAAGGTTAATTTTTATTTATAAAATATTTTAAAATTTTCTTGGTATTTGCTATGCTATTAAGGGAGAAATTTTAAATAAACACTTTACCATCATATTAATCTGAAAATATTACATATTTGTTGCTACTTTAGAAAGAAAACATTCTTATCTGCAATTTAAAAATTGAAACAGGACTTTTGAGGTAAATATTTATTGGCAGACTTTAAAATATTCAAGCAGAATTCAGTTTTCTGCTTTACACTTTCCAGTTATGTAACCTTGGTTCGTTAAATTATGTAATTTTTCTAAGCCTCAATTCCTACATATAAAGAATCCATAGTAAGCCCAGTGTCTGACCTAGAGTAAGTATTCCATAAATGGAAGCTTTTTGTTTTCAAAAGCTTTAGAATAATGTGTTTAATGGTGTCCAGTAACCAAAGAAGAACATTTCATTAGTTTTCTTTCTTTTTCTTTTTAAAATTAATATTATTTTTGAGCAGAGTTTAGCTCTGTTGCCAAGGCTGGGGGGCTACAGTGGTGTGAACACTGCTAACTGCAGCCTTGATCTTCTGAGAGGGCTTGGCCTTTTGGGCTCAAGTCATCCTCCTGCCTCCGCTTCCTAAGTAGCTGAGACCACAGGTACATGCCACCATGCCCATTTTTAATTGTTTTGTAGAGACGCCATCTTGCTAAGTTTCTCACTCTGTTCTCAAACTCCTGGGCACAAGCAGTTGCCTCACTTTGGCCTCTCAAAGTGCTGGGATTAGAGGTGTGAGCTACCATACCTGGCTTGAATTTGAGTATCTGCAACATCTCTGTATCAGTTACAATTGTGTTGAGGTGTATGTAACTGGTATCTGACAACAGTAATGTAAAGTAATTAGGGGCTCATTTCCACCATGTGATTAAAAGTTTGTTTTCCAAGATTGGTGTGGGCACTGAAAGAAGTATTCAAAGAATACAATCCAGTTATACTGACACAAGATGCAAGAAAGAACAGTTTACCCTGTATCTTGAACTGTATGTCCCAGCATGTCCTCCATCATTGACCTTATAGAAAAAAAAAAAAAAAATCTATTTAGTAAGCCTTTTAATTTTTATGACATTTAACTTCCACCTTCTTGAATGTAGGTATCTTAGTAGGAAAACTATATTGTTTTGCTTTCCTATTAAATAGGTGCAATTAAAATCATGTCACCAGTTACAAATATAATTAACATATGTATGAGCAGTATGTCAAAATAATAAAGGTCACTGGATTGTATGTTGTGACAGAGGACCAGAGAGTCAACACTGGAAAGAGTGAAGGCAATAAATTTGTGCTGCAATCTTTGCTAAGCAATTTGAAGCTGCTTTTCACCCTACCAACTACAGTAAATAAAGAAGAACACGGACTAAATGGGTAGATGCTTACCAAATGCCAGGACTAGTGTCGATCTGTTCCTGCAAAAATACAAAAATGACACTTAGCTGTGATTGGGACTACCCCATGCTTGAGTTTGTGCTATTCCACTATCATCTGCCATGATCGCCCTGTTTGTGCATAGGACATACTGCTGACTGGAGATATGATCATGGCCACACTGCTTCCTTCTTCGAATCTTTGTTGGGTGCTATAATTTCTGCAATTCCTTATGAAATAGGGCATTACACCTGATTACTGACTTGGCTGGAAGGACAATTTAGGGGCTTTTGCTTGACCTTTCCTACCATAGGAGCCCTTAATCCCCAAGGTAGCAGAATCAACATAAATTTTATTTCAGGTGCTAAATACACCATTGCAGTTATATATTTGCGAACTAGGAAAATAACCAAGCAGTGGTTTCAGGAATCCATGAGACTCATTAGGAGATGAATTTTAATCCCCGCTCTGTTTATCACCTGAACTTCATGAACCCTAGTTCTAACGAGAGACTCCTGATGGCTCATTGAGTTCCATGGTTTCAATTGCAGCTGAGATGTATAGCATGCATAGATGAAAGGCAACCTATAACACCCAAAGGTTCCCACCTCTTGATACATACATTTTGTGCAATCTCCTATCTAATGTCTCCTTTCTTAAGGCTCTTAAATGAGCCTCTTTACTCATTTCTTATGAACAGAATATGGCAAAAGTGATGTGATTAACTTTTGTGATTAGGTAACAAATAATTTGTGACTTACGTCTTAGATGCCTGCTCATACCCTCTTGCTTGGTCACTAAAAAGTAATTAAATTACCATATTTTTTAGTTGCCCTGTGTAAAGGCCTGCATAGAAAGAACTTAGTTTCTGAAACAGTCAGCAAGGAACTGAATTCCACAGTACAAAAGCCCACACAACGTAAAATCCTGTCAACAACCACGGGAGAAATGGCTTTTGTATTTCTCTGATTGCCTGCATGGTGTTTCATTAAATATTTAACAACCAGAATTGTGCATATAGTTCCAGAATGAATCATAATTGATATTTTTATTTATATTTTGGTTATACTAACAAATAAGACAAAATTAAAACAATAAAGATACATGTGAGATCTTCTTGCACTCATTACTATCATTTTTGCTAAATTTGACAATAGTTTTAAAATATTCAAATAGTTCCTCAAGTATTTTTGTGCTCTTTACAATTTAAAAAGTACCAAGATACTTTAAGCAAATCGAGAAGAGATTTGTACCATTTGTGGTGTTCTCTCACTGTGGCTGATTTCAAGCTACCAATTTCATTGATCAGAGTTGAAAAGTTGTATTCAGTAGCACAATACTTTTTAGTATTTCTTCTTCACCTAAACAATAGACATATCAATAATCTGTAAAGCTTACATAATATCAAAATGTAATAAATTGTTGGAAAATATGAGTTTTGGATATTTGTTTTTTTTTGAGGTTAATATTATTTGGATGTAAGTTTATACAATTAAACTTTTAATATTGCTTTAGTTTTACAATTGTCTCACATAATTTCTGAAATTTTATATTGCTGTCAATCCACAGAGGCAAGTGAACCTTCAGCCAAAATTTAGTTCCGATGTCAAGACTGATGATGTCATACATACCAAGAGGGTATGAAAAAGTTTATTATACACATAATGAGGCTTTCTGGGAAGAGTAGGGCAGGTTCCCAAGCAGGCATAAAACAGGCTTAAGAGAACAGGGAAAGTGGATTGGTTTGGCTGGCTTTTTTGTTGTTACGGGTTTGGGGTGGGGTGAGAATTTTCTTACACAGTCCAAGGATTACATTGCTTGAATTTCTTTACAGTGTCAATGAAGACAGCATCCAAAAGTTTTAATCACCTTACCCAGATGTGGAACAGAAAAGGAAGGGTAGTTGGTGAGGCCTGAAAGCTATCAGCAATGACACATCAAAATAATGTCAGACTCCTGAAAATCGGTTTTCATGGTCTATTATGAGCCAGCTCCAGGACCCCACAGCTTGTATATGAATTGGCAAGATTATGCAGAGTCCAAAATCAAAGATATGTTTTGAATCTGTCCAATTATTATTAAAACTTTTGCTCTACAGGCTGAATTTCAGGCTAACTAATCAACTACCTAAGGTTCAATTAATTTTAGTCCTTTTTTGCAACCAAAATTTCACAATTTTTTTAAGAGTCTAAGCTTTCTATAAATACCTCAAAAATATAAAGCAGTTTTTGTGTTCTGGGGTAAGAAAATTTTCTAGTGGTGTCAGCATAATGATTCAACAAAAATTTTCAGATTCATATGGCTATTTCCCTAAGCTTGGACTAGCATTTAAAAAATAAAATAAAACAACTTCTTTGTTTGCCTTCAAAGCTATTGATTTATTTAATTGTTTTAAGCATGGAATTGGTTCATGTATAGTAAATTAAAATGTAAATTAAACTTGAACCTGAAAATGCAAGCATTCAACTTCTTATGTGAGAGAGATTTATTTTTAAATTTTATGCTGTTGACCAAGTTCAACTTACATAAATATTATTCAAATATATTTTTCATTATATATTGATTATGCCCAACTTATTTTAACTTGATTTGCATGATACAGAAATAATATATTTAGTCAACCAAATAGTTTATTAGAGTACAGGTTAGATTAATATTATTTTTTAAAGGGCAATATATCACATTAAATATAAAAGGTTTGAATTATGGTAATTAAATTATGACAACTACATTAATTGCAACTTATATTAATATGGCATGTATTATACATAAAAATAAAGAACAAGGAGCTACAATAAATTAATTCACAGAAGGAATTGTCTTTTAATTAAGGCAATATTTATTGAAATTCTAGAGAAATGTGAAACAATAGAATTTAGAATAGTTAAAAACATGAAAGGATTTTTTTCTTAGAGACCAATGTTTTAGCATGTGGTGTTTAATATCTATCTTCCCAAATTAAATTAATAAATCTTTTTTTGTGTGTATAAGAGGGAATCTCACTCTTGCACAGACTGGAGTGCAATGGTGTGCTCTTGGCTCACTGCAACCTCTACCTCTCGGGTTCAAGCGATCCTCCTACCTTACCCACTCTAGTAGCTGAGACTACAGGCACGTGCCACCAAGTCTGGCTAATTAATGTATTTTTAGTAGAAACGGGTTTTCACCATGTTAGCCAGGCTGGTCTCGAACTGCTGATCTAAGGTGATCTTCCCACTTCGGCCTCCCAAAGTATTGGGATTACAGAGGTGAGCCACCGCACCTGGGCCCAGTCATTGTCTTTTAAGGTTAAACTCAGAAAAGAATTAGAGACATATGGGAGACAAGAGATTTGGGGATAAGTGAAAGCACATAAGCATTCCTAGTATTTAATAAGTATTAAAAAAATTCTTAATTTCAGAAATACATTGTATTGCCTTCTTCCCCTACCTCTAAAACGTATGCTTATTTGACTGTTAGTAACAATATTTACAAAACTGTTAGCATATTAGTTTATTTCTCTATTAATAAATTATCTCAAACATTGCTTTCAAAATAATATCCATTTTTGTAGTCGACTGTATCCTAGGGTATCATCTACATGTACTTAAATCCACTTGCTAATTATAATCATGTTTACTTTTCCTTTGTAAATTAGATCAATTTTTTCCTATCATTGTTAACTATGAACTAATAACATTCTGTTAGTTAATTAAAGTCGTATTATTGGTTGAATGTCATTGCAGGCCATTAATTACCAGAAATGTAATTTTTATATAAATATATATGTGTATATATCTCTCTTAAAACAGTAGTGTTCATTTGATACTACTTACATTCACAACAGCAATAATGCATACTTATGATATATCTGCTGATCATTAGTAAACAATTGGATTTATGATCAGAAAACTGTCTAATAATTTACTTTACATATTACTTTTCAGTATAATGCCAGAAAAAAATTACCCAATATTAACTAAAAATATGCATCATTATGCATGAATTCCATACATAGATAATAAATATGTAAGATTTAAACCTTATCAAATTTGGCAACTTAAAGTTAATTTTCTTTTGTTTTGCTTTTTATGGACATTAGAATACTTGAATGCTTTTATGAAAATACATGAAACATATAAAAATATTACTTTAGAAAGTAGGCCCATAAAATATGATATATATAACAATTTTGTGTAACATAACCTCAAGCATCTATAAACCAATGATATTTACTTGGAGGTAATTGGGAATTGTAACAATTTAAATAAATTCTGTCACTGTTCCAAGGCTTTATGTAAGAAGAGAAATTTTTACTTCTATGGCAAATCATTTTCCTTGCTGCCAATAAAATTATCAAGTGTAGAGAGTAACTAGATTATATTTGAATACGTTAAAAATATTCAGATAGACAAAATTAAATTGTATGTTTGCATATGTCTAAATTATTGTTAAGAAATTCAGTATATAAATTCCAAAGGGTGAGAAAGTTTCTCCTGTGAGACAGAAAAAAAAAAACTCTTTTGAAATTTACCTCATTTAAATTCCACTAGATTAAAGGATGGTTTTAAATCAAACATGTATAAATATGTAATCAACTCTCTTTTAACTCCCCATGTTCCTCACATATTTTCAAGTGATTTAATCAATATTTGGCTAGATGACAGATGTTAACATCAATGAACCATATGGTGTTATTAGTATCTGCAAATAGACAACAGAATAATAAAAATTCCATACTGTGCACCAATTTCTTAAATTCTAACTTTATAGTTGCTGACTTTGAAGAGGAGTTATTAAAGGCAACATTTTGGTTAAAAACTCACTATACAAAAGGATTTTTTAAAATACAGCATTCATATTTTTAAAAATGAAAATGTTTATGAGCAGTCTTGATACAAAGTATGGAAGCTTTAATTATTCCTGGGTATAATTATTGGTACTAAAGTAATGTACCCCAACAATCTGAAATCTAATATAAATATGTCATGAATGCCTTGGCACTTAAAGTACCTAGGAAAAAGTTTCAACATGACAAACATTTTTTAGAGCTGTGTGTCAGAAATAGAGGATCCGATGTTAGCATAGCACCCTGGTTAAGAAGTAACAACCCTGAGTATATTATTAGGACATAAGTACATATAAAGAGTTTATTCTCTCACTTATTGTTCCTGAGAAGCAGTAATCACTGGAGCCCAAATAGAAAAATTGTTTTTGGAAAAGATTTCTTCGTGTATGTGACCTAATTTGTAAGTATGAACTGTTCAATAAAGGACAGCATGTGATTTATTTTTCCCCATAAGCAAACTGTCCCTTAAATTTGTTATAAATCTCACATTTCCACAAATGTAAGTTCATGTCTGAGAGCACAATTGTCATTCTAAACATTGTCACAAATCAAATTTAATAAATCACATTTTTCTTTCCTACCCAACTGGAAGAATTGAAGACACGAATAACTTGATTTTCTTTCCGGTGAACTTTGAAAGTGAAGTGGAGAGGAAAAAAAAAGTTCTTTACTCTTTTTTTGGAGTTGAAATATCTCCTAAGAAGAGTTTATACTCCATCTCTCCGCATGAATCTTATATTCCATCTAAACTCTTCTCTTGAAAAGTAATTTACAATTATTTTGTCTTTAAGACACTATAATAGGTATGAAATGTCTTAAGATTTATAGTCTCTATGTGAAAGACTTAACGTATCCAGAGAGTCAATATTGCCAGATGCCAAGAATAGTTGAGACCCAAAGACCTGACCTAACCTAACCTAATTCATGGGAAAACTGAATTATGTAGTTAAACGGGCAGATACCATCACTTTAACATTTGGAGATAGTAATTTCTAGTATTTTAAAAAAATGAACTATAATTTCACTTTAAAACAATAGAATCCGATTTATTAGATTTCTCAATATCCCTTGAAGAGAGATTTTTTGTTTTCCTCTATTCAAATACTAAGGAATATACAATCACGATGAGCTTGTTCTTATCAAGATTTAATTCACTTGCTTTTATAAAAGGATAATCCCACCATGTCCCTTTCTTTTAATGTGGTTTAGGACATGCTAACCCCAAAATAACACTTTGGCTTTTAGGAAAACAGCAGAAGCAGGAAGGTCATGTTCTGACCTTCTCTTGCCCTTCTCTCCTGAAGAAAGTCATAAAAGAATTCTAGGCCCTTCCTCCAAAGTAGGTCATTGAGACTTTCATTCTAGAGGTACTCTTTTTAAATAAATATAAATGGGGAGAAAGAACATCCTTATTCTCGAAGACACTATGATGCCTGTCTCTATGTCCTTCTATGCCCTCATTAAAATGACAGAACTAGGCCAGGCGTGGTGTCTCACGCCTGCAATCCCAGTACTTTGGGAGGCCGAGGCAGGTGGATCATGAGATCAGGAGATCGAGATCATCCTGGCCAACATGGTGAAACCCTGTCTCTATTAAAAATACCAAAATTAGCCGAGCATGGTGGTGCACTCCTGTAATCCCAGCTACCCAGGAGGTTGAGGCAGGAGAATCACTTGAACCCAGGAGGTGGAGGTTGCGTGAGCTGAGATCGTGCCACTGCACTCCAGCCTGGGTGACAAGAGCAACTCCCCGTCTCAAAAAAAAAAAAGGAAAAGAAAAAAGAAAAAATAGTCAGAACTAAATCCTTTAGTGGTTAAGAAGGTTTAACCTATTTCTTGGACAGAGAAAGATAAAATGTCATCCTGTTGATGGTTAAATGAGAAGCAAGTCAGCAGCAGCAAAGAATATGTATGTGGGGTTCGCAACTTACAAAAAAGCATGTTGGCAATCCAGGCAAATTCTAAACTCACAGTCAGGAATGATATGGGATCGGAACAGTGGAGCTAAATGAAAGGTCATATACACAGCAATTACATCCCTCATTGTCCCAAATGCTCTCCCCTAATGAATCTTAACCCTTACCAAAGTGAATTAGGGTGCACGACTCCTATCGCCAGAATTAAAGAAAAAAATAAAATGAGACTATTCTCTAAAAAAAATACAATAAATGACTCTGTGGAACTTGGAATTTTAGGGTACAATGCATTGTATCAACAGATTGTTATTTATTTCTTGGCATTCCCTCAAAATGGGTTTATTCCCTCAAAATGGGTATATTGGTCTTTCCTGAAAGGTTATAAACCTTTTCAAATTACAATTTTATATGGTTTGTTATTTTTTTCTAAGCTCAAAACCTTTTCTTCTGTTTTATTTTTTAATTTTCTTCCATTTTTTGTTGTTAATCTTGCTCATTTGCATTCTGATGTATATATTAAGCATACATCATTTTCTAACATCAATTCCAGAGTCTAAACATTTTATTTCTATATCCTTATTTTTTAAATATAGAATTGCTTCTCAGATGTACCCTCTACATTACTACATTTTTTAATGTTGCAAATTTTCTTCTATATTTTTTAACATTATTTTAATTTTGCTTTTTCTTTTGCTTTTATGCAATTTGTTGTCTTCTTATTCATTTCTATTGTATCTTCTTTTGTTTCCTTTTTATTTCAGCATATCCTATATTTCTTAATTATTACTAATATTTCATGGAAATCTTCTTTACAAAGTTTCTTTCACCCTAGGTTTTACAAAGTACATTTTTGAGGTTCAAATCTTCTGAATTTTCTAATACTTTATTAAATTAATCTACAACATTCGAATACTTTTTCCTCCTTTCTTCTATACCCTTTCATCCCTTCATTCCTTGCTTCCTTTTTTGTTTTTCCTCATTTTCTTCCTTCCTTCCCGCCTTCCTTTTTACTTTAATTTGCCCTAACATGAAAATGCTCTATCTTGATCAGGGTGTTAAGGAACAAGGGAGTGCAGGTTATTCTTGGTCCTTAGTAGTAGGTCAATTACTTCCTTGATTCCTATAACAAGAGATCAGTGATTGCACCACATTTTGTCAAATTTGTATGTGATATATTCACATATGATCACATCTTGAGATGTGCTTGAGATGAAGCACATACAAATTAGTGCCCCAACTGCCCTCTGCTAACAGGACCATTTATGTGAATATTCAGAGCTTATGGGCATTACATATCTCAGGATGTAGCCTCAATTATCAAAAACCTTTTACTCTCTGCCCAGTGGTTTTCTGAAAATTTTAATAATAGCATCAATTATTTGTTGGTAAAGATATTGGCTGAATGAAAAAAAGTAAAGCATTGTATTAGTCTTTTTTCATGTTGCTATAAAGAATTACCTGAGACCGGAGAATTTATAAAGAAAAGAGGTTTAATTGGCTCACAGTTCCACACGCCCTACAGGAAGCATGGCTGGGGAGGCCTCAGGAAATTTTCAATCATGGAGGAAGGTGAAGGGGAAGCAAGAACATCTTAGATGGCAAGAGCAGGAGGAAGAGACAGAAGGGGAAGGTGCTACACGCTTTTAAACAACCAGATCTCATGATAGCTCACGCACTCTCAGGAGAACAGCGAGGGGATCTCCCACCACGTCCCTTCTCTAACTTTGGAGATGACAATTCAACCTGAGATTGGGGCGGGGACACAGATCCGAACCGTATCAAGCATGATGAAGGATAAGTGGTCTACTTCTCTACAGGCAGATGATTAAGAATAGACCAATAGTCATGTTTATTAATTTCATCAGTTTATGCAGGTCTTAAAATTTCATGTGAGTTTAAACATTTGCTGTTAGAATGTTTTAATAGTTTGCATGAGTATTTTCTTGTAAGATGTAACCAAATCTATACCAGGAATTTGTTGTTTAGTGCTATTTTAAAACATATTCTTTGAATATAATTTTAATTGGGAAATGCACTTGCCGAAATAACCAAATACTTAAATGCTTTAGCTAACACATTATCTTCTTAAGCTAATGTATGTTTCAGTCTAAGCAAAAATTTAGAACATTGCTTAATGGTGAGAGTTTTGGAACTCTTGGCATATTATTCCCTCCAAACCCAAACAATAAGAGACTTGAACAAACTTTAGCACAGTTTCTAACAGCTTAAAGTCATGTACCCAGGATGACCTTAGTCCCCTTTTAAATGCTTGGCTAATACAGTGTTATGTTGCCAAGATGATTTACTTTTCATTTCAGCCAAAACCTGCTGATAGGCAGATAGGTCCCCAAACTCCTATTCCAAGTAGTTCCTTTAGTAACTTTGCAATTATAAGTCCTTTGCCTTTTAAGATGCAAATCCACCACCCACAGCTGCTTCCTCCATGGCCTGTGAACTTATTTCAAATAAGTTTGCATTTCAAATAAATGCAAACATTTAGAGAGAAAACTCTCCTTCTCCAGTTCCTGTGGGAGAATAGGGCCTAATTTCAGTGGGGTCCATGCTCACTCTTGCACCACTGCCTCATGGGATAAAAATAGAGAAGTTTGTTTTTCCTCTGACAAGCACCATTTAGCACACCCAAAGGACCTATTCACATGTCCACTCAATCCCCCTGGTATCCCCAGTTGTTTTCCCCTAGTACTCACGCTCCAACCTTTAAAAATTATCCTGCCCATAGTTACGGTAAATTTGAATTCGTGTCACTCTGGATTCCCTTTCTTATTAGAATGGGTATTACTAAATACAATCTGTCCCTAAGGATTTCACTACTGTCCAGCTTTGTTTATCATTGACAGTGAACAAAAATTTAATTATAACCAAATAAGTTATCTTGGTAAAGTGGCTCCCTTATAGGTATATATCTATATATATCTCATGAAAAAGGGTCAAAAGGCAAGAGGACTGATATTTTGTCTGTTTCTTCTTTACTTAAGAACTATATTAATGACTTTCCTTACCCAAAACTTTTCCTTAAATATGTTAATGTTTGCTTGTCTCAATTTCAGAAATGCAAATAAAGCTTAACTTCTATTTAGGGGACACAAACCAAAATATCTTCTTCACTCAAGAGCCATGAATTTATAATTTAGTACTTAGGTTGAAAAATTAAAGATAGATTGACTCACTTCTTGTGATTTACTTAATTCAATTATCAGAGCTCTAAGGTATATCAGTATGTTCTTTTTGATTCATTGTTAGTGATTTGAACATCTGAATGATAGAAGTTGAAATATTAAGTATAATTTACCTTGTTTCTTCTTAATCCTTAATACAGCCAAAAAAAAAAAAAAAAAAGTATTGCACAACTTTATACATTTGTCAACCTAAAGGAAGAAACTGAGGCAAAATTATCACAAGTATAGAGTTTATTTGGGTCATGGTTGAGGAATGTTACCTGGGAGAATAGATTCCAATTGCCCAGAATATAATGATACACTCCAATTATATGATGGATGATGCACTCCAATTATATCAAAAAAATGATACACAAGATTTTAGCAAAATAATACAAACTCAAAAACAATAGTCAGGGCTAATAACAGACATACTATAATTTTCTTCTGAAACGTAATTTTTCTCTCTCTGTTAGGCAGGAATCTAGACCCAACGTGGCGGCATTACCCGGCGTAGCAGGCCTTTTGTTAAAGACTCCCTTCACCTTTGTACACACCCGCAGACTTACATGTGTCAGAGTTCCGGCTGGGCAACCACACTCCCCCATGACCTGCAGTTCACCTGCATTTCACAAGTTCATAAACAGCAGTTTCGGTTGACAGTTTCCAAAGACCCCTTCCTCATGACCCTTACTCAACTCCTGCCCTAGTAGTTTCAAGACCCCCCCAGGCCCTGTTTGCACAACCAGCTTCCCTACCTCTCAGGCTATAAGAAGCCCCTACCCTCCTCCCTCAGCGCGACTTCCTCTGCCCGCACCTTTGGACCGAGGAACCTCACCCGCGAGTCCTAGTAAAAGGCTATTCTCACTGCCATTTGCCTTGTGTCTTCGTTCCCCATTCGGCTCCAGCCTCAGTTTACCTTTACACTCTCCAGTTCCCCATTTCTATCAAAGATAAACCTTAGTAACATCAATTACTTGCAAAATAAGTTTTAGTAATATACTTGGCCTTATTATTCACATGACGTTCAAGAAGAATTGCCATTGACCACATAGACTCTTTTAAGTTGGCTTTGATGGAATTTTCATATGGAATTTTGGATTAGACTTTTAAAAGCCTCAAGACTGGTAAGTGACAGTCACTATTAGACTATTCCTATGATACTTGAACAAATCGAGTGAATTCTTTTCTCAATCTCCCCCAAATATCTTAGGTTCCTGGGCCTGTCCAAAAGTGACATTCTTTACTTCCTACAAGGTCACAAACCTTGAAAGGGATGTGTACAGACAACATACCAGGCCAGTCTTTCCAAGAGACTTTTTATTTGCTCTATAAAGTCAACCTCAATTCCTTAAAGCAGACTACTCATATTGGAAAATTTGTCATTCAAGTCAAAGCCTTGGTAAAAGAGCCAGTGTTTCCAATTGTGTCTTGTTATAGAAAATTGGTTCTTATAGAACTCATGTTTGCCATAAAATAATATCCTCATGAATAGTTTCCAAACTTTGGAGAAATCAGAGAGAAAGGCAAGTATTTTAATTTTTCCCACAAGGGTATATTTTACACAATTTCTATATGCTAGAAAAGCTCAGAAAAGTTTTCTTTGGAAAACAAAATGTTCAAAGAATCAGCAATGTGTCAAACAAAAAGTCAAAAAATTATTTCAGTCATCTGTCATTTCAGTTTGATGTAATTAATTGTTGTTTTGCTTGATGTTAGGTTAGCAATCTTCATGAACACATAAAGTTTAGTAGAGTTTGGGAAGTTTTGACTTAGTCCAGTAATTAAACCTCCAAAGTCATCAGAAACCTCTATTCAAGAGTACTTGTCAGCCGGGCGTGGTGGTTCATGCGTGTAATCCCAGCACTTTGGGAGGCCTTGGGTGGATCACCTGAGATCAGGAGTTTGAGATCAGCCTGACTAACATGGAGAACCTCATCTCTACTAAAAATACAAAATTAGTTGGGCATAGTGGCACATGCTTGTAATCTCTTCCTGAGGAGGCTGAGGCAGGAGAATCATTAGAACCCCGGAAGTGGAGGTTGCAGTGAGACCAGATCATGCCCTTGTACTCCAGCCTGGGTGATAGAGCAAGACACCATCAAAAAAGAAAGAAAGAAAGAAAGAAAGAAAGAAGGAAGGAAGGAAGGAAGGAAGGAAGGAAGGAAGGAAGGAAGGAAGGAAGGAAGGAAAGAAAGAAAGAAAGAAAGAAAGAAAGAAAGAAAGAAAGAAAGAAAGAAAGAAAGAAAGAAAGAAAGAAAGAAAAGAAAGAAAGAAAGAAGAAAGAAAGGAGGGAAGGAGGGAGGGAGGGAAGGAAGGAAGGAAGGAAGGAAGGGTGGATTACTTATTTCTCAGGATACTTTCCCCTGAATATCCTTGAAGTAAAAGCAAATTTTGCACTGTAATCAATTATAAACCAATTTTTGATAAGTCTCAAAGTAAAAACAATAATTATCTATGAAATAGAAGGCTTAGAGGGGCAATGTTAAAAATGCAAATGACATGAAAATTTGGTTATTTCTATATACATACAACAACCTAAAATAATAATCATAATTACTGCTGATAACTCATATTAAGATATATGAAAATTTTAGGAATCTGATGCTATTTTGGAATCCATATTAGTAACACATTTATACAAACACAACTCAAAAAGGTTAAACACCATTTCTTATTTGATGATAAGCTCCTCAATGATTTTAACATAACAAATGAGGAAAGTATCTCAAATATTTTATTATTCTTTGTTTTTCCTTTTTCCTGTTTCTTTTCCTTTTCTTTCTTTTTTTTTTTTTTTTTAAATAGAGATGAGTTTTCCCTCCGTTGCCCAGGCTAGTCTCAAACTCTTGAGCTCAAGCAATCATCCCACCTCCACCTCTGAAAGTATTGACAGGTGTGTGTCACTGTGCCCAGACCAAATTTTAAAGTTTTAAAACACGTAATCAATATAGTATCACATGTTACTGTAAAATAATCATCAATGATTTAGACAAAATGATAATTTAAAAATTTCAGACAGCAAATCTTTTACTCTCTGGTAGAGAGGAAAGTCAGCAGTCCACATAATCAAATAACCTAATAAAGACAGCATGAGACTAACAGAACCTGTCTTCCCTCTTTTATTTTTATTTTTTTGCAGATTACTCAAAAGATGAACTCAAGTCTTTTATTATGTCTTATTATCATGAGATGAAAATCTTGTTTAAAAGAAAACCAAACTTAACCTTTTCATCACTATATTAATGATAAAGCTAATTTGAATGAATAAAAGGTTACAAACAAATCAATCTAATCTCAAACAGTTTTGACAACAGACAATAAGATTTCCATAAGTTTTTCAGAATCTCTAACAGTTTCAATTAAAGAGCAGATCAATGCTTTTAGAAAATTCTGTTATTCCTACACGGGGACGCAGACTCTGGCCTGGCATTAGTGTCCCTTGATATTGATGCTCAATTTTTAGAGAAACTAATCTCATTTTACCCGACTTGATCACACACAAGATTTCTTCCACATGATTAATTTTCTACAAACCATCTTCAAGTTACTCAGACCTTCAGTTTTGTCCTATAATTTTTTTTTTTATATTGGCACTCTACCTTAAGGCAAAAATTTAGTTTCTTTTCCTCCTTATCCATTTGACAACACAAAGTTCCTTGTCATGCAAAAGAAAAAAAAAAAAAGCTGTCTCCTTTCACCTTTCTTTAGATCTTACTTTCTTTATAGCTCTGCATTTTCAACATTGTTTCTCTTATACTAGTTTTTATTACATACATTAACTGCAATTTTAACTCTTAGTAACCCTAATTTTCAGTGAAAAAAACTAGGAAGTAAGTGATTTTGAGTGGTTTTATACCAGTATTTATAGGTAAAAACATTGCCTATTTTCTAGAAATATGTTTTCTCAACTTTTGTTTATGAACAGATATAAATTTTTATCTAACTTTTTTATACCATATACATCATGTCTCAATATATTTTAAAAAATCGCAATTTTATCAAGCATCTTCTTGGACTGCAGCAGAATAAAATTAGAAATAACTACTGACAGGAACTGGTGAAACTCCACAAGTGCATGGAAACTAAACAACCTTATTTTAAATGATTCTTGGGTAAACAACAAAATTAAGACAGAAATAAAAAAACAAACAAACAAACAAACAAAAACCAATTTATTGTGAAATATAACATACCCAAATCTGGGGGATACATCAAAAGCAATGCTAAGAGAGAAGTTATAGCATTAAATGTCTACATTAAAAAAGGAGAAAGATCACAAATTAACAACCTAATGTTACACCTCAAGGATATATAAATAAAAGAATTAGAAAAAAAAAAAAAAAGAATAAACCACACCCAAAGCTAGCAGAAGAAAAGACATAACAAAAATCAGAGCAGAATTAGATGAGGTTGAGACCAAAAAACATACAAAGAATCTATGAAATAAAAAGGCGCTTTGTTGAAAGGATAAACAAAATTGATAGACTCCTACCTAGTTTAACTGAGAAAAAAGAGAGATAATTCAAATAAGCACAATCAGCAATGATAAAGGTGACATTATAGTTGATACCACAGAATTATAAAAGATCCTCATAAGTTACTATGACCATCTATATGTGCACAAACCAAAAAATGTAGAGGAAATGGTTAAGTTCTTAGAAACATGCAACTTTCAAGATTGAAACAGGAAGAAATAGAAAATCCTGAACAGACCAATAATAAGTAATGAAATTGAATCAGTAACAGAAAATCTTTCAACAAAATAAGTCCAAGACTAGAGAGATTCACAGTTGAATTGTATCAAACCTACAGATTAAAGTTGGTTTCAATCTTATTGAAATTATTGGAGGAAATTGAGAAGGACTGATTTCTAACTCATTCTATGAAACCAGTATCACCCTGATATCAAAATCAGGCAAGGACACAACAACAACAACAATTTGGGCCTGTATTACTAATGAACTAAGATGCAAAAATCCTCAGCAAAATGCTAGCAAACCAAATCCAACTTTGCATCCAAAAGATAATTCACCACGATCAATAGGCTTTATTCTAAGCATGCAAAGGATGATTGAACATTTAAAATCAATGAATATAATTCACTGTATAAGAAGAATTAAAAATGAAAAGCATATGATCATTTTAATAGACACAAAAAGCACTTGATAAAATCCAATATCCCTTTATGATAAAACTTTCAAGAAAATAGGCATTGAAGGACCATACCTGAAAATAATGAGAACCATATAAGAAAAACCCATAGCCAATATTGTGTAGAAATGATAAAAAGTTGAAAGCATTCCCTCTAAGAACTAGGACAAAACAGGGATGTCTACTGTCACCACTCCTATTCAACATAATACTGGAAGTCCTAGGAGAGCAATCAGGCAAGAGAAATAAAAGGCATCCAAATAGAAAAAGAAGAAATCAAACTATCTATCTTTGCTGACAATCCTAAAAACTCTGACAAAAGGCTCCTAGAATTAATAAATGACTTCAGCAAAATTTTAGGACACAAAGTCAATGCACAGAAGTTAGTAGCATTTTCAGACATCAACAAATTCAGGCTGATAGTGAAATCAAGAACATAATCCCACTCACAATAGCCTTTTTTTTTTAATACCTAGGAATACATTTAACCAAGGAGATGAAATGTCTTTAGGAGGAAAACTACAGAACACTGATGAAAGAAAGTATGGATGACAAAAACAAATAGAAAAAACCGTCCATGTTCATAGACTGGAAGAATGAATATCATTGAAATGACCATACTCCTGAAAGCAATCTCAAGACCCAACAAAATTCCTATGAAATTACTAGTATCATTCATCACAAAATTAGAAAAAACACTACTAAAGATCACAAGGAACCAAAAAAGAGCCCAAATAGCCAAAGCAATCCTAAGCAAAAAGACAAAGTAGGAGGCATCACATTACCTGACTTCAAATTATACTACAAGACTACTGTGGCTAAAACAACATGGTGCTAATACAAAAATAGACACAAAGAATAAAGGAACAGAACAGAGAGTCTAGAAATAAAGCCACATACTTACCACCAACTGATCATTAACTAAGTCAACAAAATTTAACAATGGGAAAGAACACCCCGGTTAATAAACAGTGCTGGATAATTGGCTAACCATAGGCAGAAGAATGAAACTGGACCCCTATCTCTCATCACATACAAATATTAACTCAAGACAGATTAAATAAAACATAATACCTGAAACTATGAAGTCTTAGATAAAAACCTAGGAAAAGCTCTTCTGGACATTGGCTAAGGCAAGTAATTTATGAGTAAGACCCTCAAAACAAATACAACAAAACCAAAAATAGACAAAAGCGACTTAATTAAACTAAAAGACTCTACAAAGCTAAAGAAAAAAAAAGAATAAAGAGACAATCTACAGAATGGGAGAAGATTATGCCAATTATGTCTCCAAAAAAGACTAATATCCAGAATCTACAAAGAACTGAAACAAAACTCAACAAGAAAAAAAATGGATTAACTCCATTAAAAAGTGGGCAAAGGGCATGAAAAGATACTTCTCAAAAGAAAACAAACAAATGACCAACAAACATGAAAAAATGCTCAAAATCACTAATCACCAGAGAAATGAAAATTAAAACCACAAGGATATATCATTTTATACCAGTTAGAATGACTATCATCAAAAAGTGAAAACAACAATGTTGGCATGGAATTAGAAAAAATAAAAGGAATCCTTATGCATTCTTCTTGGGACTATAAATTAGTAAAACCTCGATGGAAAACAATATGGAGATTTCTCAAAAAACTGAAAATAGAACTACCACTCAACCTAGCAATCTCACTACTGGGCATCTACCCAAAGGAAAGGATATCATTATATTAAAAAGATACCTGCACTCATATGGTTATTACAGCACTATTCACAACAGCAAAGTCATAGAATCAACCTAAGTGTTCATCACCTGTGGACTGAATAAAGAATACATGGTATATAACCACCATGGAATACAATGCACCCATAAAAAGAATGAAATTATGTCCTCTGCAGCAACATGAAAGGAGCTGTAAGTCATTATCGTAGGTGAAATACATCAGACAGGAAGTCAAAGATCACATGTTTTTACCACTAAGTGAAAGATAAAAAATAGGTATACACGGACTTAAGGATGGAAATAATAGACACTGGGGACTTGAAAAGGAAGCAGGTTGGGAAGGAGGGTGAGGGTATAAAAGTTACCTATTGGGTACAATGTTCACTATTTGGATGATGGGTATAGTAGAAGCTCTAATTTCACCATTACACAATTTATCTATATGAGATACCTGCACATGTACCCCCTAAATCTAAAATTTTAAAACAAAGGAAAAGAAAATTAAAAAAGGGAAGAGCTGCCCACCCCATACCCCTCCAAAGGAAAAGAAAATAAAACAAGGGAAGAGCTGCCCACCCCATACCCCTCCAGAAAAAAAAAAAAAAAAAAAAAAAAAAAAAAAAAAAAAAAAAAACACCTGTTAAAGTGACCTAGGGTATGGGGGAGGCAGTGTTGGCTGAGAAACACTTCCTGCAATGTCAAATGAGGAAAATTAGAAACCTGAAAGAAAGGTTCTGGAAGCAGCATCTGCCATAAACAGGAAACCCCCACCCTTTGCCTTTTCAATTTTCTGAGTTCTTTTCAAGTGATTGCTAATTCATCCGTTATTAGAACATTGTGCAAGCTCAGAGAAACATCTTTGTGAAGAACTTGTAATGGTGTCAAAAAGTAGTCAATGTAATATGAAGCAAAAAAAGAAAGATCAGAAGAGGGCTTTTCTAAGTTATTGACCAAGAATTTACATTAAAGTAACAAATTATTAATTTGCTAAACATTAGAGTTTTTTTAATAATAAATTCTAGGAACATGGAGATAATTGATGAGGCTGCTGGTTAGGAACAAAATGACGTTAAACAATTGCCCTTAGGCACGAAGAGGGATGAATGAGGTCTCAAACTCATGTCTCTCTGGGCCCGCATACCTCACAGAGCTCAGACCTTCTCTGAGTTATTTTTCTTTTCAACAAAAACAACGGAATAGCTGTCTGCCTCAAAATCAATTGATCAGACACATACATACACATGAACAAACATATCTACACAACTTCTCTTTTCCTCCTTTTGTGTTATTGTTGGAAATGCATTTCCTTAGTTATCACAGGTATTCATCTTAAAAATATAATGCTTGTATTAAAAATAACTCATCTAATGCATGATATAAATGTGGGAAACATATTTAGGAAATAGAAAGTTAATCAGAAATAGAAAAAGGTATATAACAAAATGTGATGAAAACAAGGTTTCACTTTCTCTTAGGGTGGGATACGGGGATAGAGGATGGGAAGAAATTGTATCTTCTTATATAAGTCTTAACTATTATTAAAATAATAGTTATGTCACTAAAACAAGACATGTTACATAGCCTAAAATGTATTAAACAAAGAAATGGACAAGCTCTCTATTGATTCTATATCTTAAATTGCAATAAAAACATTCAAAGAAACTATCTTTTAAGTCACAATTTTAATGTTTATAAAGAACATACCTGCAAATATAAAAATTATCTTCTGTTATGAGTAAATGGGAAACATTTTATCACCATTTTTAGGAAATGGCTTTTTTGAATTGTATATGAACTACATTTGCATCTAGTACCAGGTATATGAGAAAAGGATATGGATAAAAATTATTACTATATATTTTTAGATGTTTCTTTATTAGATGAGTTTATAGAAATGTACTTGGGAATCACCTAACTTCTCCAGTTGTTAGAGTAGCTGAAAATTCTAATTTTTGAAGTTTTATAAGGCATTAAATAAAGAAACCAGATATAATACTATAGTAATAATTCAAACAAATCACAGCTTCATTTAGAATTTTATTACTTTTAGTATTTTAATGGTTTTATTATAATATTTTGAAAATGTACAGGTGATAATTTTCCTTCTATTCCTTATAATGAATAGTAAATAATGGAGAAACTCACAATCTTTAATCTTTACTCACTTTGGTCAACTTTATTAGCATATTTGATATTTTCATCATTTTTATTGTGTTATGAAAATATATTAATAAATTATATGAATTGATTTCCAATAAGAAATCTGTATATTAATAGCAATAACAAAGAACTGTATAACAAAGATAAATGAAAATAACATACATTTGTATTTTTAAAATGTATACCTATGCTAAAACAACTCTTTTTTTCATTCTTTCTAACACACACTCCAACAAAATAACCTGAGTGCTTACTGCTGTATGTAGTCATGAAATACTTTTTTAAAGTTACTTTCAATAATATCTTTTGCCCATCATGTTTTTCAACCACCTTAAGTCACTATTCAGCAAATAGAGACTGCTTGGAAAAAGATACACATGATGGGTAACAGTTATGATTGGAGTCTTGTTATTGTAGGAATGATAAGGCTGTGGAAGAAAGCTATACCTAGGGGCTAAAGCTATAAACAAAGACCATATATTATTTTGATCTTTAGAGGTGAGCTTCTGTTCTAGCACAACCTGTGGAAAAGTAGTATTAGGAGTTAAAACTGAACTCTGAAATATTATGTTGGCTCGAATCATAAAAGTTATTTTAGCATAGCTTATGTAGTTAGGTCTCAGTTTAAATTAATTTCAATGCAGAAAAGGAAAAAAAATAGTTACATTTAATTCAGCCTCACCTAAATGATTCAGAGGAATTTAAACTTCAAAATGATTGACTGTGACCTAGTTTTAAAGAAGAGTGGATAGCTGAAGATGCTTTTGAAGTAAAATTATCTAGTCTAAAGTTCTCCAATGTTGCTGCAATGGAGAAAGCTAGGTAAATCTCTGGAGAGGATGGATTAAAATGTTGTTGCACTTGCATTTTAAGAATATTACCAAAAGAAGCTGCCATTTGTGGGGTCGAGTTGGTGAGTGTCGTGACTCAGTTTAATGTTCGGCATCTAGAGAGGATTTTAAGCATGTCGAAGTGTCTTCTGCTGGAGGAAACCACACTGGAAATAAAAATATCACGGAGTAAAGTCAATCTGCCTAGACCCTCTCTGGATGGCTCCTGAATTACTGCTTTTTAGAGCAAAGTCCCTTGGCATCCTTTTGACCTTTCCATTTTAGACAGTGAAGAATACATGGGATTTAGAATTTAACTTTTTATCATTGCCTAGTATGATATTTTTTCTTTCTCAGAGAACACGTCAGTCCCTTAAAAAAGGTGAGTGAAATAAGAACTGCTATGGTTTTTATATGGTCCATTTGTTTCCAGTATAAGTCATGTTGAAATCTCATCCTCATGTGGCAGTGTTGGCAGGCCCCCATGAGGCCTGGAGGTAGGCGTTTGGGTCATGGGGGTGGATCCCTCATGAATAGCTTTGTACTGATCCTGTGGAGTAGGAGAGCCCTAAATCTCAGTGGTTCTCACAAAAATGGATAACTTCATTTGACAGCAGGTTGTTATAAAGTGAGGGTTCCCCCTGTTCCGTTTGGTTATCTCACTTCACACTGGTCAGCTTCGCCTTTGACCTTTCTTGCTATGTTACGACACAGCAGGAGAGCCCCCCGCAGAAGCCACAGCCATGTTCTTGATCTTTTCAACCAGCAGAACGATAGGCTGAAAATCATATTTTCTTTATAAATTACCCAGTTTCAGGTTTTCTGCTATAGCAACACAAAACACACTAAGACAGTAAGAAAACGTACTCTTTTTTTTTCTCTCTCTCTCTCTCTCTCTGCTTTAGAAAATAACACATTTGGGCCAGGCTTGGTGGCTCACACCTATAATCCCAGCACTTTGGAAGGCTGAGGAGGGTGGATCATGAAGTCAGGAGATCGAGACCACTCTGGCCAACATGGTGAAACCTCGTCTCTACTAAAAATACAAAAAAAAAAAAAAAAAAAAAAAATTTAATAAAATAAATAAAAATTAGCCGGGCGTGGTGGCTTACACCTGTAGTCCCAGCTACTCAGGAGGCTGAGGCAGGAGAATCGCTTCAACCCGGAAGGTGGAGGTTGCACTGAGCCGACATCCCACTATTGTACTCCAACCTGGGCAATAGAGTGATACTCTGTCTCAAAAAAAAAAAAAAAAAAAAAAGAAAAGTAAAAAGAAAAAGAAAATAATACAATATTTTTACCATCTTCCTGAAAACAGAAAATCATCGAAGGTATTGCAAAGAGGATAGCAGGCATGTTGCATGTGAAATAAAGAATTGGATGAGGTGGCTAGATTGGACTAGAACCCCAAAGAGACTAAGTCTTTTCTCCTGCCTGACTCCCAGGATTTAAATCCAAGATTCAGAAGAGAGAGTGTTACTCAGGAAGCATATGCTGTCAGGAAAGTTTGAGACCTGCTGCTGTCTATCTTGATGCCTTTTCTATGGGGCCAGCCTCGGCCACAATACATCCGCCAGTTGCCATTCATCTTACTCAGTGCACCCCGTCCTCCATCACCAAAGGATCTGATTCAGAACAGATCCCCTGTCTATGCTTTGCAAATTAAAAGAACACAGTGTTTGTTCCAACATTTTCAAAGCTCTTGGTTAGCCGATATTGTCTGTGACCTTTTAAGACTTTGATATTCCTCTCAGAGGTTTAAATCTGTTTTCTCTGAGCTGTAAATTTATTTCCAGATGTTGCACAACAACAATAATATATCAAAACAATACCAGTCTGTAAAATAAAACAAAATAGGACAGACCGAAGTGAACCAAATAAACAAACCAAACACAGTAAAAATCCCCACAAAATCCACTAGTTCTTGAAGACAGATCCATTGCCTACATACAATTGATCATAGACTGAAGTCATTTTCCTGATAATTGG
Organism: Piliocolobus tephrosceles; assembly: GCF_002776525.5. Classification (NCBI taxonomy): domain Eukaryota; kingdom Metazoa; phylum Chordata; class Mammalia; order Primates; family Cercopithecidae; genus Piliocolobus; species Piliocolobus tephrosceles. The sequence goes on from NC_045437.1 coordinate 28,606,673, forward strand.
AACAGATGTACCAATGATCAGTCTAAAAGGAGGGTCAGAAAGACCTTGACCAAGAGGTACAGGATGTATGAGTGCAATTGTATTATCATCCCTCCTCTCTTGTGCCTCTTTCACATTTTATCAAATTTTCTTACAGTTTTGTGATTGCCCTTCTGTTAATTAACCTTGAAATAGATTTTAGCCTTTATAGGTATTTAAAATTCATCTTGATTTTATTTCGTGATAAGTTAAGATTAAGGTATACCTTAAAATGGAAATCAATAATGACAGCAATAGTAAGATTTTAAATGAAGGTCACACATAACTATACAGTTAAAATTATGAAAATATCAACTGGTTTTGAGTATGCATAAATCATTAATACCACAGAATTAACCATGCATGTATGGAACACCATGTTTTATTAAAACACTTAGTTATTTAATGTCTTAAATAAAACACTGTTTCATTGTCACATTTTACAAACCCTAAATCTGATTGCCATTATTGCAGTTTGCAGATAATAGCAGTAACTGACAAAGCTAAAAATCAGAAGTCTCAAAAATCAGAAGTCAACTCTCATAGACTCATTTGATGACAATGAAGAGAAAAATATGCTCAGATGGAATGTAGATCAATGCACGTAGATATGATTTTGTACACACACTTTTAAATTAAAGTGTTTTGAAGATCTTCCTTGTATACATATTAGTGTATCTATATGCTCAAACATATTTAGTGTAGTAGAAGGTACATACAGCAAGTCTTAAGACTTAAGGATTAGTAGAGAAAAATAAAAGTACACCATGGTATTAATTTTTTTTTTCTCTTGAGACAGAGTCTCACTCTGTTGCCTAGGCTGGAGTGCAGTGGCGTGATCTTGGCTCACTGCATCCTCCGCCTTCTGGGTTCAAGCAACTCTCCTGCCTCCCCTCCCGAGTAGCTGGCAATACAGGTGTGCACCACTGCACTTGGCTAATTTTTGTATTTTCAGTAGACATGGAGTTTCACTCTATTGGCCAGGCTGGTCTCAAACTCCAGGCCTCAAGTGATCCACCTGCCTCAGCCTAAGTGTTGGGATTATAGGCATGAGCCACTGAACCCAGCCAGTATTAATTCTTAATTGGATAATAATAATCAACTTAAAAGTTAATGTTACATTACCACAGCAAGAGTACACATCTTGGGAATATCTTGCTATTTTTAGATTTAGATCATGATAACTAAAAGTCCTGATTTGACCACTATGCAATTTGTACATGTAACAAAATTATACTTGTACCCCATAAATTTATACAAATAGGAAATAACATATATTAACATCATTATATTTTATTTATATTCTTAACTATTTTATTAATTTAATAAATGAGAACTCTTCATCTCTTGATGCAAATGTATTAGATTTTATTTTTTGTTGTAATTTCTTTTTTTCTTTATACTGGTAGGATTGTATAATAAGTTTAGCTAGTCAGATTTCTCTCTCCAACAATTGCCTATACACATCTTGTGCCAAACTTTTACTGTATTTACATGTTCTTTCTTATTGACTTGAAGTTCTTATAATCTAGTAGGTATTGTTTAAAAATATTAGTTATAAGATTTGTTAAAGGTGGTAATGCAGACTTTTTTTAATCGGGTCTTTGTGATGAGTATATGGACGACTGGAATGATGTCTTCCAGTGGACCAGTGGATGACAGAAACATAACTCCAACTCCAACAAGAACAAGTGGGGATTTGAAAACAAGGAACAGAGTTGTGGGGGTGTGGTCAGTGGATGGAAAATTACTAAGAGTAAACATCAAGGACAAGGGTTCCTGGCTAAACTGACTTGACAAGATTATTGCCCAAGGTAGATTAGGGTGAGTAGATATAGAAGGTGGTCAGATACCAAGGAGTATTTCCTTAAACTGATTTAGCAGAACTCTTACTCAAAATGGATTCTCCAAGGACAAGTAGGAAGCTCAAGCTCAGATCAACTTAAGCAGAGGACTCAGAGGAGGTTGCCTAAAGTTTTGGTCAAAAAGAGGGTCTTTCTCAGTATCAGTCTCTTGCAGGTCTTAGTCATCATCAGTAGAGTCTCTCAGTCTGTGACATGTATGTTTAATTTCTCTACACATATTTATACAATTTGAAACAATTAATCCTCTTTTACTGATTTATAATGCCATTTTAGTGATAGAACAGTATTAAAACAATAATAAAAATGATGAGATTTAAATGTACACATAGTTTTTTGGTAACATTTAAAAATGGAATCCAACTAAGTATATTGATGCATGTAAGAGAAAACTGGAATGATTTCCATTTAGTGTGGGACTATAAACTTGGTCAGCCATTCCAGATAGCATTCTAGTAGTTTTTATTGAAATTAACTATGTAAATATTCTATATCCAGGAAATGGACTCAAGTACTTATTTCTGAATATATAATGAAAAGTTTCATAAGGGAACAGACAGGTGGATATTTATTGCAACACATTAGTTGTAGCATTTGAGATGTGTATCAATAAGAAAATAAATAAGGATGATATGTACAGATGATGGATTACTATAGACCATTCAAAATTAATATGCTACATTTAAATACAGGAAAAAATATACATTTGAAAACACAGACTTAAATCAAAAGGAAGGTATGACCTACAGCATAATGTTATTACACCTGATTAAATAATGTGTGGATAATTTTATGTACTTTTTCTGGGATTCAAACATGTCTAAAGATATGTATTAAAAATATAAAAATAGTAATTGTGGAAATGTTAGAGTGTGAGTGAGGGTTAGGTGGAACTAACAAAGTACAATTTTAAAAAGAGGAAAACTTGTAAATGGCATCACATTAACTAACACTTTAGTTAATGTGATGCCAATGTACCAAGAAATCTTTGCACCAGGATTTATTTATAACTATATCCCTTCTTCAGTCTTGCAAAAATATAATAATAATAAAGATTGGAAAAACCTAAATAGAATCTAGAACAGTATGAATAGAATAGAAAAAAAATAGTTATAATAAATAATAAAACTATATTTAGTATTACTAATGAGATATAAATGTGTGATTAATCTAGGAGAGAGAGAGAAGATGAAATATATTTTTGGTAAAAATTAAAAGTCTGAAAAACATTTTTGGCAATATTAATATTTATAATAAATCACTACACAAAGCTACTTCACTTGAACACACAAATTTAATTCAAAGACCTGCAAAATTCCAGTGGTTAGCTAAAAAACACAATAGTCTTCCAATTATTATTATTATTGTTATTTTGACTATATTACCTGAGATAATTCTAATTCTTTGTAGAAAAAGAACAAAACAATAACAACAACAAAACCCAGAAGAACAAATTCATCTCCTTGGGGATATTGTTTTTCCTTCTACCTTGCAATGTTTTCTGAAGAATTGGAAATAATAATGAGTAAACAAGCATCCATTCAGAATAAAATTTTCTTTCCTCTCTTCATACTATTGTTGAAATAAAATCACTTACTCTTAGTAAGTAAGAAATTACTGCCCTTGACATCATTCTCATTATTATTACAGGATAATCATGTTTTTTTAATTTTTGAATAACATGTAATTTATATATATGCGTTGCATTAGTCAACATTCTCCAGAGAACAAAACCAATAGGACTTACATAAATATATGAGGGGATTTATTATGGGAATTGGCTCTTGTGATTATGGAGACTGACAAGTCCAGTGATAAGTTGTCTGAAAACTGAGGAACCAGTAAAAGTGGAGGTATAATTCAGTTTTAGTTCAAAGACCTGGGAACAAGGACCCTGATGATGTCACTCCTGATAGAAGAGTAAAGGCCTAGGAATAAGGAGCAATAATGGTGTACATTCCAGAGTCCAAAGAGCTGAGAATGTGGAGCTCTGAGGTCTGAGGATTGAAGAAAATGGATGTTCTAGCTACAGAAGTGATAGTAATTTTTTCCATCTTTTGTTGCATTTGGACCCGCAACTGGTTGAATGTTGCCACCCATATTGGTAAGGGCTATCTGCTTTGCTCAGTCTGCCAATTTAAATGCTAATTTCTTCCAGGAACACCCTCAAAGGCATCCCAAGCAATAACGTTTTACCAGCTGTGTGGGCATCGCTTAGTCCACTCAAGTTGACAGGTAAAATTAGCCATGACATACAGTAAAATCATTCAGCAAATAGAAACTGTTCTTGTTATGAGTAATACAGTGTATCTGTCTTCCAATGATAATTCTGAAATAATTAACTATTTGAATACCTACCATAATTATTTCTAATGAAAATATATCACCTCAATCTTGCTCCATACTAAGGATAGAAATCGTCTTACTCAGTTTGGGCTGCTATAAATGAATACTATACATTTAACAACTTATAAACAATGGAAATTTATGGTTCATAATTCTGGAGGCTGGAAAATCCAAGATCAAGGTACCTACACATTCAGTATCTAGTGAGGGCTTGCTTCCTGGTTGATAGACTGCCCCCATCTTGTCTCTGGCCTCACATGGCCATGTGGGTAGAAGAACTCTCTGGAGTATCTGTTCAAATGACATTAATGTCATTCACAAGGGCTCCATTCTCCTAACCTAATCACCTACCAAAGGTGTTACCTTTATAAAAACAGTATGTAGTTTTGATATATGAGTTTTTGGGGGTGTATAAACATTATGTCTACAGCACATGTTGTACTGTTTTTTGAAGGAGAAGAACTTCCTTCAACCACTGTTATAAAATAGTATTTGGTTTTAAAAATTAGCTCTTGCTGTGTACTTAGCCATGTTACTTAATTAATTTAACAAAACAGTGCTTTTATAAGAAACATAAATATGCTGAAATGATTTTTGAAAACAATTAACACAGAATTATGCTTTTACACTGTCTGTACTGTCAAAATAAGAAGCAAAATCTACACTTGCACACAATTTTTTAGTATATAAATTTTGTGGGTTCAAATTACCATTTTAACAGTGTTTTCAAGACTTCAGTGAAAATTGAAAGAAAAATGTTTATATTTCAAGATGAATTTAATTATAAAATCTAGTTACTTCCTACAGTCTTTAATTGGAAGTGATTTCCAATGTAACAACATGATAAAAAGCAAATATTAGAACAACAACCTAATAGAAGTCCATAAATATGCTCAATTAAAAGCATATGCTTCTTGATTGATACCAACATTTGACAGTAGTTATCTCCATGAGGAGAGATTTTCATAGAAAAAAATAAGAAAAATCTAATCACAGATCAACATTAATAAATGAATACTTGCAATAGATTTTTATGATATGGAACATAAATTTTGAGTTTCAATGAAGCGAAAAGAAAGAATGTACTAGGCCATTCTTTCATTGCTATAAGTATACATCTGAGACTGGGTAATTTATAAAGAAAAGATATGTAATTGGCTCCCAGTTCTGCAGACTGTCTAGGAAGCATGATGCTGGCATCTTTTTGGCTTCTAGGGAGGCCTCAGTGAACTTATACTCATGGCAGAAGGCAATCCTGTGGGGACAGGCATTTCACTTGGTGAAAGCAGGAGCAAGAGAGACAGAGAAGGTGCCAAACCCTTTTAAACAACCAGATCTCGCAAGAACTCACTCACTGTCGTGAGGACAGCACCAAAAGAATGGTATTAAGTTACTCATGAGAAATCTGCCCCCATGATCCAGTCACCTCCCGCCGGACTCCACCTTCAACATTTGGAATTATATTTTAGCATGAGATTTGGGCAAAGACACACAGCCAAACTATATCTGAAAGGAAAAAAGAAAGGAAGGAAGAAGGAAGAAAAGAATCTCGTTATTCTCATTATTAGATATGTATTACAAAAAAAAAAATTATTCAGTAGTTCATAAGACCTCATTTTCTCTCTTATATAAATGGGTATACATGAAATCTTCAAATTTTTTCTCTTGGTCTTCAAAATCTAAACTATCTACTATCTCGTCTTTTGTAGAAAAAAGTTCTGATTCTAATTTCTGTAAAATTAGAATATAATCTATACTTTTTCTAAATAATTGAAATATTACGGTTCACAGTTATAACAATTTATTTTTCTGGAAACTAATAAAGATACTGTTTTACAGTCCAGATAAATATTCAAAAAATCCTGTCAGGAACATTAACAACTTTGTTATATATCAAGTTCTAATATATGCTTGTCTGTCTCTCTTATCCCTAATCTGTCTCCATTTTTATGTCTTTATATACATATATATAATATGTATAGTATTATAAATATTACAGAATTTCTTAGATATAAAGTAGTCATATGTATATGTACATAGACATGAATATGTATGCTTATATATGTATATATATTATACACACTAATAAACATAGGCAGGTGAGAAATAAGCATATGAGTACATATGAATGTATATCTGTATCTCTTCATATATATGTTTATATATACATAAATATATGAAGAGAAAGAGATTACTTTTAATTTTGGTTTTAATTTTCTAATTTTTATTTTTAAGATAGATTTTGGCATCCATGTATTATGCTTATTTGTGATGTTGACATAAAATTTTATTTCCTTTGCCTGTCTATAATGTTGATATACAAGTAAAATTATATTTTTAATATATTCTTGTCAGAATTCTATCTTTCTCTAGTTTCGGGAAGAGATTGTTTGATATAGGAATGAACAATTTCATAAATATTGTGTAGGAATCCTATGTAAAATTCTCTAAGCTTGGTATTCTTTTTGTAAGTAAGGATATAAGAAAATAGACTTCTATTAAAGATTGACATTCACATCAGATATTCTCTTTATGCTTTTAAAATGTTTTTTATGAATAAAAATTGCACAAATCATTAATGTATACCTGAGTGAATTTGTCAGAAGTGAATATTCATAAAACAGCCATACCCAAGTCATGAATCAGTTCCTTTGAAAGTCTTTGTACTCCCTCCCAATCATTACACTTATTATTTCCAAAGATCTTAGTCTATTTGTGCTGCTGTCACAAAACACTTGAAACCTGGTAATTTATAAACAACAGAAAATTATTTCTCACAGTTCTTGGGACTAGAATGTCCCAGATGAAGGTGCTGGATGGTGAGGAGCCAGTCTCTCTGCTTCCAGAAGACACCTTGTTGTTGCATCCTGCACAGGGCAGAAAAGCTGTGTCCTCACATGGTGGAAGGGTTTGAAGGGCAAGAGACAGTTTCCTTGAATCTCAAGCACTTCCATAAGAGTTTTAATCCCATTCATGAGAGCAGAGCCCTCAAGATTTAGTCACCTCCCAAGGGTCACACCTCTTAATGTAGCATTGAGGATTAAGTTTCAATTATCATTTTGGAGGGGACATAATTCTTCAAACTATACCAGTACCACATTGACTGCTAATATATAGTTAATTTTGCCTGTCTTTAAATGTATAGATAAATGGAACAAATTAGTGTATATCACTTCGTGTCTTGTTCCTTTCGTCTAATATTATGCTCATAAGATTCATCTAGGTTGTCAATGTTGTTGTCATTCATTTTCTTTATTTTTTGATAGCCTAATTGTGAGTATGTCACTATGTATTAATCCATTCTAGTAATAGAGGGTAAAAATTTAAGCATCAGGTTTGTGATCTGTTCTCTTCTTTTCCTCGCAAAACAAAGATGACAGCTGTCCCGGTCTAATCACCTTGTAAGCATAATAATGTCAGACCTCCTGGCAAAAAAGAATTTTTGTTGGTAGTGGTGTTTGTTTTTCCTGTCAAGAGATTACTTATCTATGAAACACTTTTAGTCAATTGTAGCTGGTTGTCTAGGGTTCCTTATTGTTAACACATCTGGGATCTATGGATTTATAGGACATGGCTCCCTTAAAATGTGACATAAGCAATGTAATTATCTGAGTATAAACCGTGGATATTTCATTACCTAAATTACTGCTTTTGCATGGGTGAGCTGACCTAATACTTCACCTAGAAACTGCATCTGTTACCCAAAGCCTGAGTATGTCCAATGATACAAAAAAGGACCTAGGAAACCTTGCAAGAGTTCCTGGACCCCTGCCTTCTTTTCATGTGAATTTTAAACATATAATTTGAAATTATTGTATAATTACAAAGTGTGTAAGAACTCTAATTCAAGGGAGGCTACCTTCACAATCTGATCCTCTGTGTTATTCGATGGACATTCAGATTGTTCTTAATTTTAAGCGTACTATGAGTTGGGTAGTGTAGAAATAGCCTCTAAACTGAGGATCTGCACATAGATTTATACTGTGGGCATAACAACACCTATAAAAGCATGAGGATGTAGGACTGGGCAGGGGTAGAATTTTATCTGCAAGAAAACCACAACAGAGGTTTCAGGAGATGTTGTACAGAGCTCAGAGGCTGAAATAGGCTTCCAGAAATCTTTCAAATTGAGGCAAGAAGCTGGAAAGTTGTACTACCCTATTGACCAGTCAATGCAGGAGAGATTTTCCCAGGATAGGGCTTACACTTGATGAATTATTGCCTCTGCTTGAGACAACATTAAGAGAAGAGAGGACAGTCTAGTCCCCATCTGTTTTATCTACAGCCATTGCTTTTTAATTACCAGATGGAAATCCTGGGCTAGAACTTCTCATTTGTACCATAACTATAAATCAATTGAACCATGGTATTTTTGATGTAAATTCTTAAATGCAACTGTAAGATACCTACCAAGATTCAGATCTATGTTTCTTTGAGGAATAATGAGTGAATGAGATAGCATAAATGCACAACAAAAATATCAGAACTCATTTTTCTTCATCTGTACTACTGAGGGAAAAATTGTATTTTCTTAAGTTTATCCAATGGACAACATCAAGCACCATTCTTATTCTCAATCTTTAGAATAATTATGATCATCCAAAGGTCTATGTCTATACTTTTAAGTTGGTCCCAACTATTTTTGTACCTTGAGGAAAAGTTATAATTAAATAGATGTAATGTACAAGAATTTATCACCTTCTATTGATGACAAAATTACTTTTCGAGTAATAAAATATTATTTGAAGAAACTAACAGTGTAATTGCGATAATTAACTCTCAGTGATTCTTTGTTAAGCCTACCCTGTTTAAGTAGCATAACCAGCAACCAATCAACATATAGGTTCTTTTTTTCAAAGGTCAGTTATTCGGGTTATACTGAATAACTTTAGCATACTTCAAGCAATATTTTAAGAAAGCTATGAACCAAGAATTTCATGTGAACCACCAGGGATTAGATGACATTAATTAAATTCATTCTATGAAATAAGCCATACATACTTTAGAACTGGATTTTAAACATATATTCTTAAATCCAACAGTTAAAACCATGCTAGTCTAAGTAGAAACTTGTTCTGTATTGAACTTATAATCCTTGTTAATCAGCCTTTAGTGAAGACCTTAACCACGAACCCTCTCTTCTTTTTGATCATCATGATTTTTGTTCTCATAAATAAATTTTATTTATAACTCTAAATTTTTGTCTTCATCTCATGGTAGATTATTTGTGGCTATAATAGATTAATGTTTTCATTCAATTTTAAAAGTTTTCTCCCTGACCTTTTGGAACTCCCTAAATGAATATATTTAGGTTTTATTTTGTTTTTGTTTTTTACTGCTTCACCTTTCATAACACAAATACTTATTCAAGGATTCTATTTTAGCAGATTGCTAAGCTCTTTGGAGAAGCCCTTCTTCATGAAGACAATTACTTTGCATTGCTGAGTAACAATAATAGATCTTAGAGATTTCAGAGGGCTGTACAGAACTTAGCAATCTGCTCTTTTCCTATTAACCAATGTACACGCTTGCACACTGTTAGACATTGCATATAATATATATGCCTCCACAGCAAGTAGCTTCTTGCTTTTAATATGTTATAGTTTTTTTTTTCTTTCTGCAGAACTAGTAAAATAACCAAGTTTATATACTTACTAAATGTTTTTTTCTCTATTCTGAAAGCGAAGCTATTTATATACTAGTAAGGAAAATATAATGGGCCAATTTTTCTTCTTTGTCTCCTGATTCATATATATATAGACACACACACACACATATATAAAGTAACTATAAAGGTGTCATATATATGTCATATATATAAAGTAACTATAAAGGTGTCATATATATGACATACATGTATATGATATATATATGACATACATATGACACCTTTATAGTTACTATATATATATATCACCTTTATAGTGTGGCTCATGCAGGGTTCTATGGTATCCTGGGTTCTATGGTACTCTGGGTTATAGAAAGCCAGAGCATTAAAGGTTCCATGTAAGAAGAAATGTGTAGTGTAACATATACAACTGGTGACAAGGAGGAGGAGACTTCAAAGATAAGATGAGAGTTGGATATGATCTTTGGGGAAAAAAGTCAATTAGACTCTGGTTTTGTCAGGGTGAGTGAAAAATTTCTGGGCATAAGTATTTTTCAGGAGGCTTGACAATGATTTGATGATTTGTCCTCATGATTTGCTATTCCACTAATTAAAAAGAATATTTGAAGCTGAATGCATGTTAATGTGAATAGGCATTAAATTTTATTACTTTGCTCACATTTCATGAAATCTAGCAATGTGATCTCTCAAACCACATTAAGTTTGTTACATGATGTTTTAATAAAAGTAACCATATAATTTGATCATTAACATACTTTCAATCCTTTTATAGTATTTGTAGTGATAAACACTATAATCTGTTTTATAATTAATACACATTCTCATTTTAGTTAGATTTCATATAAAGGATCATTTCACAAAGAAGATGAAACTAGTTTGTATAAAATACATTTTGTTGTATATATTTCTTCATCATAGCTGTGAAAGTATATCTATTTAAAGTGGTTAAATACAAATCATAGAATACAATACAAAGTAAGTATTTGTTAGTCATTCAACTGTTTTGATGACCAAGAAGAATCAGTGGCTTAATCAAGGTTAAAAAATGGTATTTGGTCTCTATCATTTCACTTTTCTATTAAGATGAGATTATACTGGGTTAGAGTGGGTACCAAATTCAATGATCTACATCCTCATAAGAAGGCCATATAAAGACACAGGCACAGAAAGGGGAGCCTCAGAACATAAAAGCAGAGATTGAAGTGATGAATTTACAAGCCAAGGAATGTCAAAACCCTAGGAGAGATGCTTGGAATAGATCATCCCTAGATCCTTTGGAGGGAACGAGACCCTGTCAGCATGTCAATGCTAGACTCCTAGTCTCCAGAACTGTGACAGACTATGTTTTTGTTTGTTTGTTTGTTAGTCTGTTTTACACTTTTGTGGTATTTTGTATGTTGCCCTAAGAGACTAATACATCGGCACTATGTTAGTTGTCACTGGAAATTTATAGAAATAAGATTTGCATTCTAAAATTTATTAGGAGAGACAGACAAGTAAGCAGATGATTATAATAAAATGTGATATGTGTTACAATAAGGCATTTTAGAGTATCAAATGAGACATCGAACTTAAGAGTATCAAAAGTCAAATAAGGTTTCCTGAAGAGAAGTGGCTCTAAACAGAGAATTTGAAGATAAATAGGTATTAGAGAGGATGGGAGTGGAGAAGAATTCCTGTGCAGTAAAGAGCAAAGGTGTAGTGGTGACTGGGGCAAGAACGATTTTAGCACATTTCGAGTGCAAGTGAAGTGGTAGAGGAAGTAAAGAAATTTTCATAGGAGATTTAAACAGCAGGGAAGATAACTAAGGTTGTATCAGCCATTTAAAACATTCACATGCATACTGAGGGCAAGACTGCTTTGTTCTACAGCTGAAAAAATATACAGAGGAATAGTACCAACTTTATTGCTAGTGAAATACATTGGAGTATCCAATATGCAAATGAACTTACAGTGGGTTTTTAGTCCTTGTCTAATGGATTTAATAATTTATCCACTCAATCTAAGCCAGAAGAGTTTACTAATTTCAAGCTATCACCTGCAGAGGCAGTCCTTTCATCGGTAGGTTTGTTTGGCTAGTGTTGATAAAATGCATTATTTTCTCTTCTTCCTGATCAATGAGTTAGAATATATTTTCCAACTGTTGCAGTTGGAAATGGCCATATAACTGGATATTGGCCATCAATGAAATGTGAATTGAAGTAAAATGCAACTCATTAGGCTTAGCCTATTTAAACTTTCCAAATGTATTCCTCCATACTTGATCCCCTATTTTGGTGATCTTAGCTGCCATGTATTGAAGGTAGCAGCACCATAAAATAGAATGATCTGCTTCCTTGATCTATGGACAATCACCTCAATTAGAACATAAGTTTAAGTCTATATAGCATTTTTTATTTATCTGTTACAGTAAATATTAGAATTAATCTAAAAATATATAGGCAGAACCACAGATAAAAATGCAGGTAATAATGGGGGAAGCATTTGAGAGAGGGATAGGGAGAACAAGGAGGAGAAGGAGAAGAAGAACAAGGAGAAGGAGAAGAGGAGGAGAAGGACAAAAGAGAGAGAAGGAGGAAGAGGAAAATTATATGGATAGTTGATGTTAGAAAAGCATTTGAAAGATAGTAATAATCAAGTTAAACCTGTGGTGTTTATAGTGCAGATGGAGACAACATGTGTTAATTCAAAATATATTTAGAAGGTGGGATTCAAAGCAAATGGTAACTGTATTTTTATAAATATTGGACTCCTAGAGTCATTCACAAATATTAAATGTATGAAAAAAGTATATGGGGATGTGTTTGGAGTTTTGTAAGTGGTTTCATCAGTTTGTATGATGTTGTGCCTTAGTTGTTTATAAGACTTCAAAAAGAAAATGCCTGGTAGAATTTGTGTGTGAGAGTATGTGTGTGTCTATAGTGGAAGCACTTGTTTTGAGAGACGGAGAGTATATACAAAGAAAAGAATAAAAAATAAAATAAAATCCTAGGTAAATTTGAGATGCAGAAGAACTACTTCTGGATAGTAGAAGATCTCAGAGCTTTTAGGCTGATCTATCTGACTGGAATAAACATAACCCTCTCTCCTAATCTGTTTTTCTATCATTTCAATATGACTTTTATACATACTTCAGAAATTAGCTTAAAAGTTCTTTCACAACATATATTTTCCACCTAACCTATCTCGGCATCCTCCAGGCTGTGCTAGTATATTGCACATGTAATTGAAGGAGAAAGTCATTTTGGAGAAACAGGGCATATGTAAATTTGTTTCCTTCATTTGAGTTTTAGCTCAGTAGAATTTGTTTTACTTGAAGAAACTTAAATGTTAAGATACTGTATTTGATCTGTTGCAAACATATCTAAAGTTTGACATTAGGTTACTAAACAGTCTCTACCCTTCTCCACATAGGTCAGTGGGACTCTGTACTTATCAGGTAATAAGTACTATCAGGTAATAGGTACTTATCAGGTAATAAGATGAATGCCAGAAGCAAGATTACATTGCATACCCTGATAAGGTATAGTCAGTCCAAATTGAAGACAGCGTACCTATCACTACAATATGCCCTTGAAGTCTAACATTCTAAGAATAATTCACATTTGAGCAGAAAAATTCAGTCTGCAATACAGAATATACCAAGTTAGGAAGGAAATATTCTGTAAAGATCGTTGTGTATAAACATGTCTTAATGTGGAAACTAGGTTTAATCTTTCTTTCCAGTTTTATTAAAAGTTGTTTTATATTAGTTGAAGAAAAAGGCCAGATCCCTACTCTATTGTGAGAGTCTGTTTCTTGTTGTATGCCACCTTTTATACCAACATGCTTTCCAGTTCCACCTTGCTACAGAGGTGATATCTACTAAAGCCTAGGGGTTGATGGTGATTTACCTATTATGACACAACACAGTGTGGCTTAGAATAAGCTGCATTCTATAACATATTCCCAGACAATAAAGATATATTCAAGAGCCAAATTAATAGAATGAGCTTTTATATGCTGCTTTCTTTTGTCTTTCAGCTTTAGTGAATATGCCGCATTGTATTTTTATGCTTTCAACTTTTTATATTATCCTGAATGGCATCACACGAGAGGCCGTAAACAAGGCAATGTTTCTGGAATATTATAAATGTGATGAAGTGAACTGAAATGGGCATTTCAAATTACACTGTCTAGAGATAAGTGAAAGTCCCTTTCCACATAGCTCTAATGGTAATTGGATCACCAACCCTTGGGAAAATGCATGTTCTAAATCTCCCTCTGGTATTATTTTCTATTCTTCATATGGTTTGAGTCTAAATCACGACTCACACATCTGTGTTTTTAAGAGTCTGTTGAGAGGTCATTAAGCCTTTCTGTACCATGTAGTAGTCCTCAGAGCTTTGTTTTCTTTGTGTGTATTATTTAGAGTTTGTATGAGTGCCGAACAACGTAAATAACTTGAATTTGAAGTAAATATATTTTTTGGTGACCACCTAGATATGGGGCAATCCTTTGACCTCTCCTCTCTTTCACTGAAGCAAATCAAAGTGTATTTCAAATAGTATTGCCTTGAGTCATTCTCAGGGTAAAGTTACATCATAAAAGTAGTTCACCCTGAATGTCTTATGCTAGTACTTCTACTCTTGACTGGAAAGATTAAATTAAAGAAAAAAAGAAGAAGAAAGAAATGCTGTGGATGGCAGTATTCTTTAATAGTGTTTAAAGTCTTTGCTGAGATAGCTTGTCTCATTTCATGTACATGGAGTGACAACTTGCAAGACGTGAAATTGAGAGAAAGCAAAATAACTACGGAAGATATCATACTCTGAGATTTGGAAAACTTAGTGTTATTTCTGGACGTGGCTACTCAGGAATTGCTTAAGTACAGAAAGTATCAGATCTAAAAAAACATTATCTAGGAAATGCATGAGAGACCAAATTTTCCCTCAGGCCATTTTGTTCTATCTGTAGTTTCACCAGGGGATCTTTGATATAAACTCACTTTGCTATATATTTCAGTTGAAATAAGGACTGAAGTTAATGATTTCCCTGGTCATATTGATAATATAAACCATAACCAAGCTGACTGAAAATGAGTTAAGTTCCTAAGATCCAGCAAAAGATTGGCATGTAGTATACAGATAGTGTCTTTGTTACTTGCTTTACTAAAGCCTTAATACTTATCATGTAAATACAATTTTAAGTTCTGTTAAAATGTTACAGTGAGATAAACAAGTTTATTTGTTAGCGATTTAAATACAGTATTAATTTTAATTCAGAGCAGAAATACTATATTTGTCAAATTATACTATAATTATTACTAAGTTTTTAATCTTTCATTCATCATTTCCAATATTTACTGCAGTACATTATACCTTTCTAAAAAACCTATGAAATGTAAGGTTTAAAATAGAAATTCCTACACAGTATGTCCAGTTAAAATTATCCATCTACAAATCAAATACTAAAACTTCCCAATCATATTCCCGAAAACTAAAATTTATCCACTTAAGTCACTGTCAACACTTTAGAAAATCTAGTTAATAACATGTTAAAAATATTGTTCTTTATATTTAAAAATAAATTTCAATATATTTACAATACAGATTGCCAGAGACTAATGTTGTCACTGGGCACCCTAGTGACCCTGATTGCTCAGTCTTCCCTGGGCTTATGCCATTGGCATGTAACTTTGCAGTTCCTTCCACTAAAGTGCAGGAGTGTAATAGGACTACATATTTCCAACTCCTTGGATTTGGGTTTTGCCCTGTAATTTGCTTAGGTCAATTGAATAACATGAATGTGTGTGTTAACAGGCTGCTTCTGAGCCAAGTATAGGAGGTAGTGTATTTTTTCTGTTTGTTATCTTTTACCTCTGCCACCACCATGAAAGGAACATCTCCATGTTATCTCTCTGATCGGATTGAGAAGATTTAGAGACAAATGAAGCGGAGTCACACCAGAACAGCTGAATTACAGAGGCAGGCCTAGGCCAGTCAAGTATGATGAGTGAGTCCAGCCCATGTGAAGCAGTCCTGTGTGAACCTAGACCAGGCATAAAGATTACCTAAAGAAATCCTAATTGTTGTATGTCAATAAGGTTTTGGCATGGCTTGGTATGTTGTACCTACATTTCAGAAATTTGAGAAAGATAGATGCAGGATGGAAACAATCAATACAGTTTTGAAAAAATAGTTCAATATAACAATTCAACAATAATTAATATTTTATTTGTTTTTGTAGATCACAAATGCTATTGAATATTATGAAAAGATCACCTCTGAAAAATATAAGCACCTTCAACACAAATTTGACGTACACAGCACCCATGAAGTTTTATTATTGACCACTTCAGAATCATTGAAAAATCTACATTTATAACAAATTATGAAGTATCAGTATATTTTTATCTTGGGTATATTCCAGCAATGTCATTTATCTTTGCTTTAATTTCTTTCAAGGGCAGTCATCTACATGGAACCTTATCAAGTACAAGAATAAGCTCTAAAAGTAAAGTAAATCTTATAGGATACCCTCTACAGATATACTTGCGAGTTTACATATCATTTTAAAGAAACTGTGAAAGGAAATACAAGAATTTCATGTTATACCTTTAGAAGCAGTACAAAAATCTATCGCAATTTCAGGCATAATGCCTAACTCTGAAGAAATTCAGATGTTACAACTGACAATAATAGTAGTGAAATGTAGGATGAAAATACTATACAGAAGAAAATCAAACAATAGTATCATCAAAAATTGATGACTTAGAAAATAAGCATCATTAATCTAATATACACTATTGGAATCCAAGAAAGAAGATGTTTCATACAAGGTTAAACTTTTTTTTTTGAGTTACTTCTGGGTAATATTTGATGAATAGTCTCCTCATTATTTCTCAGTAGCAAGACTATTTAAAAAATTGCCAAGCTACTTCAGTGCAGGTATAGATTCATCTGCTGCATATTGAAGATAAATGTTGAGACTGAGGAGAAGAAAAAATGTTTTAAAATTCTATTTAATTGATTTAATGGAAGTGTTCCAAATAAAAGTTTTCAAGTAATACACAGTTGTCCTTTTGGTGTTTGCAAGGGATTGGTTTCAGGACCTCCTGTTGATAGAAGAATCTGAGGGTACACAGGTCCATTATATTAAAGGGTGTTTCATAATCCACCCTTTGTATCCACAGGATCCACATCTGTGGATTCCACCAACCACAGATGGAAAATATGTACAGTGGCCCTCCCTATCCATTGGTTTCCATCCTTGGTTGTTTGAATCAACAAATGTGAAACTCATAGATACGGAAGGCCAATTATATCTATACCTGCGGGTCTTAGTCCTTCTGGGGATACTATAATGAAATACCTCAGACTGGGCTGCTTATACACAATAGAAATTTCTTACTTACCAGTTATAGAGGCTCAAAATTTCAACATCGAGGCACTAGCAAATTTGGTGCTTGGTGAATGTTCACGTTCTGTTTCATAGATGGCACCTTCTTGCTGTGTCCTTGGGTGGTAAAAAGGGCAAACAAACTTCCTCAGGCATCTTTTATAAGGACATTAATACTCTTCACCAAGGCTCTGCCCTCATGATGTAATCACCTCGCATAGGCTCCATCACCTAACTACATAATAGTGATTAGGTTTCAACACATGAATTTGGGAGGGATATACCATAGCACTGACCAATAATTTATTTGCATTTCTAGGTATTTAATATTTTAGTATGTATAAACAACATGGAAACTGAATTTCAGTTAAACATATTTTATAAAAATTATATTTAAACAAACGATGTACATTTATCTACAGAATATTTTTAAAGCTATCTCATATCATGTATTCTCAATATTACATACATACTTTTCAGATTCAATCACCTATATGAAACTTTTCAGAAACAATTGTATTTTGCATTCACTTTTTCTATTACAGGCATCTTGAGAATGGTTCATGTATCTTTTAAATTTTTGTATCTTTGATGTCTGCCAAATATACAGCTATTCCCAATGCATATTTATGAAAATTGATAATAATGAAATTTTAGGTACAGCAAAGACTCAATAGTATTTGGGATCTTAAATTCCAAATCAAAAAGCAAGTAATATTCCATAGTATTCAAAATGTGTTGAGAAAATTCTGTAGGTTTCCTTTTAATTGCTTTAAAATTATTTACTTTATTATTTATACTATCTTCCAGAACACCAGTGTTTCTTACTATATGCTTCTTCACCTTTCCCCAATAGTATTCACAGTTTCCAAAGGATACCAAATAACACTTCCTATCTGTATTAGTCCATTCTCACAGTGCTAATAAAGATATAAAAGAGACTGGGTAATTTATAAAGAAAAGAGGTTAAATGGACTCACAGTTCCACATGGCCAGGGAGGCCTCACAATCATGGCAGAAGGCAAAGCAGAAGCAAAGGCACATCTTACATGGCAACAGGCAAGAGAGAGTGTGCAGGGAAACTCCCATTTATAAAACCATCAGAACTCTTAAGACTTATTCCCTACCACAGGAACAGTATGAGGGAAGCTGTTCCCACAATTTAATTATCTACACCGGGAACCACCTTTGACACATGGGAATTATTCCAATTCAAGATAAGATTTGAGTTTACAGCCAAACCATATTACTACTCAAATATAACCCCTCAGTGAACCACGGCTCCTGGCATTCATACTATTATGTGATTCCCACTTCATTTAATCTTAGCTGGACTCCTGTAACCAAAATAATATGGGGAAATTGATGCTAAAATAATTTCCAGCTGTTTTGTACTAATGGAAAGTTGATAACCTTGTCACTTGCACTAGTATTAAAAAAAAAGAAGAAGGTAAAAATGAATCGATGGATTTTGATACAGATATATTTAGGCAGAATGCCAAAAGTGCCAACTATGTATAACAGTAATGTAAGATATGTAATGTGTAATACATAAGCAATATTAAAAATATAAAACATATCACACTTTACTGTATCATATATTCATATATATGCATTCATACATGTGTATACATATGTATATACTTAAAAGAAATATGTATATACAAACCCAGAAAGTAATAATATAGTTTTGAACATCTAGTTATCAGAAATATGTGTTCATTTGCATAACCTTTTGTTAGGTTTTCTGTTACATGCAGCTAAGTTCATTCCTACATGTTAAAATTGCAAAAGGATATAACCAAATTCCTTGATGTTATAAGTGAGAGCTTTCATAAGTTTACTACTCCCTATATCTCCAGCCTTGGGTTTCACAATTATCCAACTGACTCCCTTTGCTGTAGCCAATTCACTCTCCAGTTGTATAACAATGGGAAATCAGAATGCTTTTTGAAATATCATCCTCTTGAAATAAACATCTATTCCTCTTGAAAGTCAGAATAGATACTTGTTTGTAGGGTCTGCGAAGACATCTGATTGAATGCTTGGAGCTTAATGTTTCCCAAATGATTCTGATCACATATCTATTCAACTAGCACCTTTTAACAATACTCAGTCTAAGCATTCTATGAGAAATGCACTGTGAAATGCTTTCTAGGTACATGAAATTCTCACACTGTCCCAAACATGGCTCCTTACTTACAGGCTTTGTTGAAGGTGTTGCTGTGGATCCACCCAAATGACAATTTTTACTTTTCTTTACCTGGAGTGCTGCTCCTCATGGCATATAACTTCTGACTTGTATGGGAAACACAAAGAACTGATTCTGTCCTCAAAAGCCAAGCCTAATTTTACAAATAATCTTGGAATTGTCTCAGGAATGGATCCTTTTTCAGGAAATTACATGAAATACATAAATGCTGTTTGCAATTCAAAATCCCCAAACCACATAAGACTAAGGGAAAAATTAAATTTTTTCCCAAATGATATTACTTACATTATAAATCTCCCATGAGAATAAGACATATATGTGTGTGTGTGCGTGCGCACACGCGTGTTTTATACCTGTAAAACATTTAAATCAATCATTTAATTTTAATGTTTTTCATTCAACCAGTGTATGCCCAATCAAATAGACAGATATTTTCTAATGCAGTAGTCTGGGCACCCTTGTTATTGGACCAATTAGAGCACATAAATTCCACCTTAGGCTAAACAGTGACCTCAGATTAAGTGGTAATGCCTTCAGTCCTCCTTGGTAATAAAATGGTCTCTCTTGTTTTTTTATGATAGAAAACATACATTATTCTCACATTCTTGATTTTCCACTTAGGCTATTAATATAATTAAAAACACTATAGGCTTTTTAAACAGAAAACTTCTTATTGAAATGCAGTTACCAATACAGAAAACATTGTACAGTCTTCACACTATATTACATTAGTGCTAAGTGTGAGAAATAAGATAAATCTCATAATTAAAGAACAGAAATTACAGACTTACTTTAGATGATGAATCGGGATAAAGTGGAAGTTACTTCTTTGAACACCCCAGAGGACTGACATTGCCAGACCCTCAACCTTCTGGCCCTTCCTGCTTTAGGTTTTGACTTTTTCACCCTATGATTCTTGATGTCACAGAAGTGAAAGATTTACTGATTTTTCAGTTACTTCATTAAACTTCCTGTACATTTCCTTGCATTTTCATATTTATCCAAAAAAGACACTTGGAGAGTTTTGCTCATTTGTTTTATAGACAATCCTCTGACATATATTGGTCAAAGTTCACTTAATAATTTCTTTCTTTCTTTTTTTTTTTTTTTTTTTTGAGACAGAGTCTCGCTCTGTACCCAGGCTGGAGTGCGGTGGTGTTACCTCTGCTCACTGCCAAGCTCCTCCTCCCAGATTCATGCCATTCTCCTGCCGTAGCTTCCCGAGTAGCTGGGACTACAGGTGCCCACCATCACACCCAGCTAATTTTTTGTATTTTCAGTAGAGAAGGAGTTTCACTGTCCTAGTCAGGATGGTCTTCATCTCCTGACCTCGTGATCCACCTGCCTCGGCCTCTCAAAGTGCTGGGATTACAAGTGTGGGACACTGAGCCCAGGTCACTTAATAATTTCTTTTCATCTGTTGGGCATATGTTCATCTTGCACAGTAAGTTCACAGCATGAAACACACACACAGATACACACACACACACACACACACTCACAAGCAGGGGCGTTTCTGGGCCAGATGGCTGAATAGGAACAGCTCCTGTCTGCAGCTCCCAGAAAGACCAACACAGAAGGCAAATGATTTCTGCATTTCCAATTGAGGTACCTGGTTCATCTCATTGAGACTGGTTAGACAGCGAATCCAGCCCACGGAGGGCTAGCAGAAGCAAGGTGGGGTGTCACCTCACCACCTCACCAGGAAGCACAAGGCCGTCAGGAAATTCCCTCCTTTAGCCAACGGAAGCCGTGAGTGCGGGGTGGTGCTATCCAGCCCAGATACTATGCTTTTCCCACTGTCTTTGCAACCTGCAGACCAGGAGATTCCCTTAGTTGCTTATATCACCAGGGCCCTGGGTTTCAAGCGCAATACTGTTTGGGTAGATGCCAAGCTAGCTGCAGGAGGTTTCTTTGTACCCCAGTGGCACCTGGAATGCCAATGAAACAGAACTGTTCACTCTCCTGGAAAGGGGGTTGAAGCTAGGGAGCCAAGTGGTCTAGCTTAGTGGATCCCAGCCCCACAGAGCCCAACAAGCTAAGATTCACTGGCTTGAAATTCTTGCTGCCAGCACAACAGTCTGAAGTGGACCTGGGATGCTCCAGCTTGGTGGAAGGAGGTGCATCCACCATTACTGAGGGAGGTTTGAGTAGGTGGTTTTCCCCTGACAGTGTAAACAAAGCCACAGGGAAGTTTGGAATGAGTGGAGCCCACCACAGTGCTGCAAAGCCTCCGTAGCCAGATCGCATCTCTCAATTTCACCTCTCTGGGCAGGGCATCTCTGAAAGAAAGACAGTAGCCCCAGTCAGAGGCTTATAGATAAAACTCCCATCTCCCTGGGACAGAACACCTGAGGGAAGGGGCAGTTGTGGGTGCAGCTTCAGCAGACTTAAACGTTTCTGCCTGCAGACTCTGAAGAGAGCAGCAGATCTCCCAGCACAGTGCTTGAGTTCTGCTAAGGGACAGACTGCCTCCTCAACTGGATTCCTGACCCCCGTGCCTCTGGACGGGGAGATACCTCCCAGCAGGGGTTGACAGACACCTCACACAGGAGAGCTCCAGCTGGCATCTGGCGGGTGCCCCTCTGTCATGAAGCTTCCAGAAGGAGGAGCAGACAGCAATCTTTGCTGTTCTGCAGCCTCCACTGGTGATACCCAGGCAAATAGAGCTTGGAGTGGACCTCCAGCAAACTCCAGTAGACCTGTAAAAGAGGGATCTGATAGAAGGAAAACTAACAAACAGAAAATGATAACATCACCGTCAACAAAAAGGATGACTACTCAAAAACCCCATCTGAAGGTCACCAACATTAAAGACCAAAGGTAGATAAATCCAAGAAGACAAGAAAAAAACAGCACAAAAAGGCTGAAAATTATCAAAACTACAATGCCTTTTCTCCTCCAAAGGATCACAACTCCACAACAGCAAGGGAACAAAACTGGACAGAGAATGAGTTTGATGAATTGACAGAAGTAGGCTTCAGAAGGTGGGTAATAACAAACTCCTCCAGCTGAAGGAACATGTTCGAACCCAATGCAAGGAAGCTAAGAACCCTGGTAAAAGGTTACAGGTACTGCTAACTAGAATAACTAGTTTAGAGAA
The DNA here is from genome assembly GCF_002776525.5 of Piliocolobus tephrosceles. Taxonomy (NCBI): domain Eukaryota; kingdom Metazoa; phylum Chordata; class Mammalia; order Primates; family Cercopithecidae; genus Piliocolobus; species Piliocolobus tephrosceles. The sequence goes on from NC_045437.1 coordinate 28,629,224, forward strand.
GAATATAAATGACCTGATGGAGCTGAAAAACACAACAAGAGAACTTCATGAAGCATATAAGTTTTATCAATTGTTGGATTGATCAAGCAGAGGAAAGGATACCAGAGAATGAAGATCAACTTAATGAAATCAAGTGTGAAGACAAGGTTAGAGAAAAAAGAATAAAAAGTAATGAACAAAGCCTCCAAGAAATATGAGACTATGTGGAAAGACCAAACCTACGTTTGCTTGGTGTACCTGAAAGTGATGGGGACAATGGAACCAACTTGAAAACACAGTTCAGGATATTATCCAGGAAAACTTCCCCAACCTAACAAGACAGGTCAACATTCAAATTCAGAAAATACAGAGAACACCACAAAGATACTCCTTGAGAAGAGCAACCCCAAGACGTATAATCGTCAGATTCACCAAGGTCGAAATGAAGCAAAAAATATTAAGGGAATCCAGAGAGAAAGGTTGGGTTTCCCACAATGAGAAGCCCACCAGACTAACAGAAGATTTCTCTACAGAAACCCCACAAGCCAGAAAGGAGTGGGGGCCAACATTCAACAATCTTAAAGAAAAGAATTTTCAACCTAGAATTTCATATCCAGCCAAACTGTGCTTCATAACTAGAAGAGAAACAAACTCCTTTACAGACAAGCAAATGCTGAGAAATTTTGTCACCACCATGCCTGCCTTACAAGAACTCCTGAAGGAAGCACTCAATATGTAAAGGAAAAATTGGTACCAGCCACTACAAAAACATATCAAAATGTAAAGACCATTGATGCTATGAATAAAGTGCGTCAACTAATGGGCAAAATAACCAGCTAGAACCATAATGACAGAATCAAATTCACACATAACAATATTAACCTTAAATGTAAATGAGCTAAATGCCCCAATTAAAAGACACAGACTGGCAAATTGGACCAAGAATCAAGACCCATTGATGTGCTGTATTCAGGAGACCCATCTCACATGCAATGACTCACATGGGCTCAAAATAAAGGGATGGAGGAAGATTTACCAAGCAAATGAAAGTAAACAAAAGCAGGGATTGCAATCTTACTCTCTGATAAAACAGATTTTAAACAAAAAAAGATTAAAAAAGACAAAGAAGGGTATTACATAATGGTAAAGGGATCAATGCAACAAGAAGAGCTAATTATCCTAAATGTATATGCACCCAATACAGGAGCACCCAGATTCATAAAGTGAGTTCTTGGAGACCCACAAAGAGACTTAGACTCCCACACAAAAATAGTGGGAGATTTTAACACCTCACTGTCAGTATTAGACAGATCAACAAGACAGAAAATTAACAAGGATATTCAGGACTTGAACTCAGTTGTGGACCAAGCAGTCCTAATAGACATCTACAGAACTCTCCACCCCAAATCAACAGATTATACATTCTTCTCAGCACCACATCACACTTATTCTAAGATTGACCACATAATTGGAAGTAAAACACTCCTCAGCAAATGCAAGAGAAAGAAAATCATAACAGTTTCTCAGACCACAGTGCAATCAAATTAAAACTCAGGATTAAGAAGCTCACTCAAAACTGCACAACTACATGGAAATGAAACAACCCACTCCAGAATGACTACTGGGTAAATAACGAAATCAAGGCAGAAATAAATAAGTTATTTGACACCAATGAGAACGAAGATACAACATACCAGAATCTCTGGGACACAGCTAAAGCAATTATTAGAGGGAAATTTATGACACTAAATGACAAAGGAGAAAGCAGGAAAGATTGAAAATCAATACCCTAACATCACAATTAAAAAAACTAGAGATGCAAGAGCAAATAAATTTAAAAACTAGTAGAAGACAAGAAATAACTAAGATCAGAGCAGAACTGAAGAAGAGAGAGACATGAAAAACCCTTCAAAAAATTAGTGAATCCAGGAGCTGTTTTTTTGAAAAGATTAACAAAATAGACCACTAGCCAGATTAATAAAGAAGAAAAGAGAGAAGAATCAAAGAGACACAATAAAAAATGATAAAGGGATATCACCACTGATCCCACAGAAATACAAACTACCATCAGAGAATACTATAAATACCTCTATGCAAATTAACTAGAAAATCTGTAAGAAATTGATAAATTCCTGGAAGCATACACCCTCCCACGACTAAACCAGGTAGAAGTTGAAACCCTGAATAGACCAATGACAAGTTCTGAATTTGAGGCAGCAATTAATTGCCTACCAAGCAAAAAAAGCAGAGGACCATATGGATTCACAGTCTACTTCTACCAGAGGTAAAATAGGACTTGGTACCATTCTTTCTGAAATTATTCCAAGCAATAGAAAAAGAGGGACTCTTCTCAAACTCATTTTATAAAATCAGCACCATCCTAATACCAAAGTCTGGCAGAGCCACAACAACAACAACAACAAAATTTCAGGTCAATATCCTTGATGATGTTGATGTGAAAATCCTTAATAAGATACTGGGAAACTGAATCCAATAGCACATCAAAAAGCTTATCCAGCACAATCAAGTCAGCTTCATCCCTGGGATGCAAGGCTGTTTCAACACATGCAAAGCAATAAATGTAATCTATTCACTTAAACAGAACCAATGACAAAAATCACATGATTACCTCAATAGATGCAGACAAAGCCTTCGATAAAATTCAACACACGTCATGCTGAAAATACTCACTAAACTAGGTATTGATGGTAATAGTAAGAGCTATTTATGACAAACTCACAGCCAATATTATACTGAATGGGCAAAAACTGGAAGCATTCCCTTTGAAAACTGGCAGAAGACAAGGATGCCCTTTCTCACAATTCCTATTCAACATAGCATTGGAAGTTCTGCCCAGAACAATCAGACAAGAGAAAGAAATAAAGGACATTCAAATAGGAAGAGAGAAAATTATATTATCTCTGTTTGCAGATAGCATGATTGTATATTTAGAAAGTCCCATCATCAGCCCAAAAACTCCTTAAGCTGATAAGCAACTTCAGCAAAGTCTCGGGATACAAAATCAATTTGTGAAAATCACAAGCATTCTTATACACCAATAATAGACAAACAGAGAGCCAAATCATGAGTGAGCTCCCATTTATAATTGCTACAAAGAGAATAAAATACCTAGGAATGCAGCTTACAAGGACTGTGAAGGGCCTCTGCAAGGTGAACTACAGATCATTGCCCAAAGAAATAAGAGAGGACACAAACAAATGGAAAAACATTCCATTCTAATGGATAGGAACCATCAATATCATAAAAATGGCCATATTGCCCTAAGTAATTTATAGACTCAATGTATCCCCACAAAGCTACCATTGACTTTCTTCAAAGTATTAGAAAATATTACTTTAAATTTTATATGGAGCCAAAAAAGAACCCATATAGCCAAGATAATCCCAAGCAAAAGAACAAAGCTGGAGGCATCACACTATCTGACTTCAAACTATACTACAAGGCTACAGTAATCAAAACAGCATGGCACTGGTACCAAAACAGATTTATACACCAATGGAATAGAACAGAGGCCTCAGAAATAATGCTACACATCTACAACCATCTGATCTTTGACAAAACTGACAAAAACAAGCAAAGGGGAAAGGATTCCATATTTAATCAATGGTGTGGGGAAAACTGGCTAGCCATATGTAGAAAACTGAAACTGGATGCCTTACTTACACCTTATTCAAAAATTAACTCAAGTTGGATTAAAGACTTAAATGTAAGACCTAAAACCATAAAAACCCTAGAAGAAAACCTAGGCAATACTATTGAGGACACAGGCATGGACAAAGACTTCATGACTAAAACACCAAAAGCAATGGCAACAAAAGTCAAAATTGACCAATGTGATCTAATTAAACTAAAGAGCTTCTACACAGCAAAAGTAACTATCATCAGGGTGAACAGTGAACAGGCAACTTACAGAATGAGAGAAAATTTTTGCAATTTATCCACTGACAAAGGGCTAATATCCAAATTCTACAAGGAACTCAAACAAATTTACTAGAAAATAACAACCCCAACAAAAGTGGGCAAAGGATGTGAACAGACACTTCTCAAAAGAAGACATTGATGTGGCCAATAAACATACAAAAAAAAGCTCATCATCACTGGTCATTAGAGAAATGCAAATCAAAACCACAATGAGATACCATCTCATGCCAGTTGAATAGCAATCACTAAAAAGTCAGGAAACAACAGATACTGGAGAGAATGTGGAGAAACGAGAATGCTTTTACACTGTTGGTGGGAGTGTAAATTAGTTCAACCATTGTGGAAGACCATGTGTCAATTCCTCAAGAATCTAGAACCAGAAATACCATTTGACCCAGCAATCCCACTACTGGGTATATTCCTAAAGGATTATAAATCATTCTACTTTGAAGACACATGCACATGTATGTTTATTGCAGCACTATTCATAATAGCAAAGACTTTTTTTTTTTTTTTTTTTTTTTTTTTTTTTTTTTTTTTTTTTTT